>NC_060198.1:36685954-36985954 GCF_021184085.1 Oncorhynchus gorbuscha | reverse complement strand
AACAGCTTGGAAAATTCCAGAAAATTATGTCATGCATTTAGAAGCTTCTAATAGGCTAATTGACATTATTTGAGTCAATCGGAGGTGTACCTGTGGATGTATTTCAAGGCCTACCTTCAAACTCAGTGACTCTTTGCTTGACATCATGGGAAAATCTAAAGAAATCAGCCTCAAAAAATTGTAGACCTCCACAATTCTGGTTCATCCTTGGGAGCAATTTCCAAACGCCTGAAGGTACCACGTTCATCTGTGCAAACAATACTACGCAAGTATAAACACCATGGGACCACGCAGCCATCATACCGCTCAGGAAGGAGACGCGTTCTGTCTCCTAGAGTTGAATGTACTTTGGTGTGAAAAGTGCAAATCAATCCCAGAACAACAGCAAAAGACCTTGTGAAGATGCTGGAGGAAATAGGTACAAAAGTATCTATATCCACAGTAAAACGAGTCCTATATCGACATAACCTGAAAGGCGCTCAGCAAGGAAGAAGCCACTGCTCAAAAACCGCCATTAAAAAGCCAGACTACAGTTTGCAACTGCACATGGGGACAAACATCATACTTTTTGGAGAAATGTCCTCTGGTCGAGTTAAACAAAAATAGAACTGTTTGGCATTAATGACCATCGTTATGTTTGGAGGGAAAAGGGTGATGCTTGCAAGCTGAAGAACATCATCACAACCGTGAAGCATGGGGGTAGCAGCATCAATGTTGTGGGGGTGTTTTTCTGCAGGAGGGACTGGTGCACTTCAAAATAGATGGAATCATGAGGTAGTAAAATTATGTGGATATATTGAAGCAACATCTCCAGACGTCAGTCAGGATGTTAAAGCTTGGTCGCAAATGTGTCTTCCAAATTGACAAAGACCCCAAGAATACTTCCAAAGTTGTGGCAAAATGGCTTAAGGACAACAAAGTCAAGGTATTGGAGTGGCCATCACAAAGCCCTGACCTCAATCCTATAGAAAATGTGTGGACAGAACTGAAAAAGTGTGTGAAAGCAAGGAGGCCTACAAACCTGACTCAGTCACACCACCTCTGTCAGGAGGAATGGGCCAAAATTCACCCAACTTATTGCGGGAAGCTTGTGGAAGGCTACCTGAAACGTTTGATCCAAGTTAAAAAATGTAAAGGCAATGCTACAAAATACTAATTGACTGTATGTAAACTTCTGACCCACTGGGAATGTGATGAAATAAATAAAAGCTGAAAAAATTTATTCTCTCGACTATTATTCTGACATTTCACATTCTTAAAATAAAGTGGTGATCCTAACTGACCTAAAACAGGGAATATGTACTAGGATTAAATGTCAGGAATTGTGAAAAAGTGAGTTTAAATGTATTTGGCTAAGGTGTATGTAAACTTCTGACTTCAGCTGTATATAGGGCAGGTAATCAAGGAAGTGATGGAGTCCAGGTGAGTCTGAAGACCTGCACGTAATGATGGTGACAGGTGTGCACCATAACGAGCAGCCTGGTAACCCAGAGAAGGACAGTGGTCACTCCATAAACCAGGAAACAAAGCAAGACCTGAGTATTCCCAGTACACATGAAAAAGAAAAAAAGCCATGAGAATCATATATATATATATATATATACACACACACACACTGCTCAAAAAGGGGAACACTTAAACAACACAATGTAACTCCATGTCAATCACACTTATGTGAAATCAAACTGTCCACTTAGGAAGCAACACTGATTGACAATACATTTGACATGCTGTTGTGCAAATGGAATAGACAGGTGGAAATTATAGGCAATTAGCAAGACACCCCCAATAAAGGAGTGGTTCTGCAGGTGTTGATCACAGACCACTTCTCAGTTCCTATGCTTCCTGGCTGATGTTTTGGTCACTTTTGAATGCTGGCGGTGCTTTCACTTTAGTGGTAGCATGAGACGGAGTCTACAACCCACAGGTAGTGCAGCTCATCCAGGATGGCACCTCAATGCGAGCTGTGGCAAGAAGGTTTGCTGTGTCTGTCAGCGTAGTGTCCAGAGCATGGAGGCGCTACCAGGACACAGGCCAGTACATCAGGAGACGTGGAGGAGGCTGTAGGAGGGCAACAACCCAGCAGCAGGACCGCTACCTCCGGCTTTGTGCAAGGAGGAGCAGGAGGAGCACTGCCAGAGCCCTACAAAATGACGTCCAGCAGGCCACAAATGTGCATGTGTCTGCTCAAACGGTCAGAAACAGACTCCATGAGGGTGGTATGAGGGCCCGACGTCCACAGGTGGGGATTGTGCTTATAGCCCAACACCGTGCAGGACGTTTGGCATTTGCCAGAGAACGATTGGCAAATTCTCCACTGGCGCCCTGTGCTCTTCACAGATGAAAGCAGGTTCACACTGAGCACATGTGACAGACGTGACAGGGTCTGGAGACGCCGTGGAGAACGTTCTGCTGCCTGCAACATCCTCCAGCATGACCGGTTTGGCGGTGGGTCAGTCATGGTGTGGGGTGGCATTTCTTTGGGAGGGCCGCACAGCCCTCCATGTGCTCGCCAGAGGTAGCCTGATTGCCATTAGGTACCGAGATGAGATCCTCAGACCCCTTGTGAGACCATATGCTGGTGCGGTTGGCCCTGGGTTCCTAATGCAAGACAATGCTAGACCTCATGTACTGGAGTGTGACAGCAGTTCCTGCAAGAGGAAGGCATTGATGCTATGGGCTGGCCCGCCCGTTCCCCAGACCTGAATCCAATTGAGCACATCTGGGACATCATGTCTCGCTCCATCCACCAACGCCACGATGCACCACATACTGTCCAGGAGTTGGCGGATGCTTTAGTCCAGGTCTGGGAGGAGATCCCTCAGGAGACCATCCGCCACCTCATCAGGATCATACCCAGGCATTGTAGGGAGGTCCTACAGGCACGTGGAGGCCACACACACTGCTGAGCCTCATTTTGACTTGTTTTAAGGACATTACATCAAAGTTGGATCAGCCTGTAGTGTGGTTTTCCACTTTAATTTTGAGTGTGACTCCAAATCCAGACCTCCATGGGTTGATAAATTTGATTTCCATTGATAATTTTTGTGTGATTTTGTTGTCAGCACATTCAACTATGTAAAGAAAAAAAGTATTTATTAAGAATATTTAATTCATTCAGATCTAGGATGTGTTATTTTAGTGTTCCCTTTATTTTTTTTGAGCAGTGTATATACAGTGGGGCAAAAAAGTATTTAGTCAGCCACCAATTGTGCAAGTTCCCCCCACTTAAAAATATGAGAGAGGCCTGTAATTTTCATCATAGGTATACTTCAACTATGACAGACAAAATGAGGGGAAAAAAATCCAGAAAATCACATTGTAGGATTTTTTATGAATTTATTTGCTAATTATGGTGGAAAATAAGTATTTGGTCAATTACAAAAGTTTCTCAATACTTTGTTATATACCCTTTGTTGGCAATGACAGAGGTCAAATGTTTTCTGTAAGTCTTTACAAGGTTTTCACACACTGTTGCTGGTATTTTGGCCCATTCCTCCATGCAGATCTCCTCTAGAGCAGTGATGTTTTGGGGCTGTTGCTGGGCAACATGGACTTTCAACTCCCTCCAAAGATTTTCTATGGGGTTGAGATCTGGAGACTGGCTAGGCCACTCCGGGACCTTGAAATGCTTCTTATGAAGCCACTCCTTCGTTGCCCGGGCGGTGTGTTTGGGATCATTGTCATGCTGAAAGACCCAGCCACGTTTCATAATATATGCCATTTAGCAGACGCTTTTATCCAAAGCGACTTACAGTCATGTGTGCATACATTCTACGTATGGGTGGTCCCGGGGATCGAACCCACTACCCTGGCGTTACAAGTGCCATGCTCTACCAACTGAGCTACAGAAGGACCACAATGCCCTTGCTGATGGAAGGAGGTTGTCACTCAAAATCTCACGATACATGGCCCCATTCATTCTTTCCTTTACACGGAACAGTCGTCCTGGTCTCTTTGCAGAAAAATCGTCCCAAAGCATGATGTTTCCACCCCCATGCTTCACAGTAGGTATGGTGTTCTTTGGATGCAAGTCAGCATTCTTTGTCCTCCAAACACAACGAGTTTTTACCAAAAAGTTATATTTTTGGTTTCATCTGACCATATGACATTCTCCCAATCTTCTTCTGGATAATCCAAATGCTCTCTAGCAAACTTCAAACGGGCCTGGACAAGTACTGGCTTAAGCAGGTGGACACGTCTGGCACTGCAAGATTTGAGTCCCTGGCGGCGTAGTGTGTTACTGATGGTAGGCTTTGTTACTTTGGTCCCAGTCTTCCCAGCCTGGTGCAGCAGGTCTACAATTTTGTTTCTGGTGTCCTTTGACAGCTGTTTGGTATTGGCCATAGTGGAGTTTGGAGTGTGACTGTTTGAGGTTGTGGACAGGTGTCTTTTATACTGATAACAAGTTCAAACAGGTGCCATTAATACAGGTAACGAGTGGAGGACAGAAGAGCCTCTTAAAGAAGAAGTTACAGGTCTGTGAGAGCCAGAAATCTTGCTTGTTTGTAGGTGACCAAATACTTATTTTCCATCATAATTTGCAAATACATTTATTAAACATACTACAATGTGATTTTCTGGATTTTATTTCTCATTTTGTCTGTCACAGTTGAAGTGTACCTATGATGAAAATTACAGGCCTCTCTCACCTTTTTAAGTGGGAGAACTTGCACAATTGGTGGCTGACTAAATACTTTCTTGCCCCACTGTATATATCTATACTGTATATATTTATTCATAACGTGTTCGTATTTCAAACCCAATATGAGTGTGGCTTGCAATTACATTGTGCATCCAAAACAGCAGTACTTCCACAGAAGCTATGCTCACTGAGTTAATTGGAAGAGCACAAACACAGCTGAAGTCTCCTCTCCTTCCACTGATCCCAGCTGGATGTTTGAGCTCTGTGTGTGTGCCAGTGAGATCCTATGGTGCTAAGTTCTATTGTCTAGCTCTAGGCATCTGTTTGGCCACAACTGCTGTTACCCTCCCAGGCTCCTTCTCGTCTCTCTGACCCTGAGCTTCCACTATGAGAGGCCAGAGGCCCACACAAGTGCCCCACAACATCTGTGCCCACACACACACTCCAAAAGCCAAACCTCCACTAAAATCCATATTACCCTTTCCCACTTTCTCTCTTTCTGAGGTTGATACCTGATAAACAAGCGCAACCCCATTCCCCTCACATCCAGTGTCAGAAGAGAGATTATGCTCAGAGTTCACTCACGGAACATGGTCATGTACTGCCTGCAGTTGAGATTCCAGTAGCCCCAGTTGGTCCTGTAGCCGTGCAGGGTGGCGTAGTCCTCATGGTTGTATGCAGGCTCTGTGCCAAATGTGTCAATCACACGGATGTGGCACCTGAGAGACAGAGGAAAGAGATCGGAGAATGGGTTCTGTATGTCAAAATAGCAGAACATAGATAGACATTGCCTCCTGTTGCGATGATAGAATATTTATCTGGTAAAAGCCCATGTCTAACAAGCAGTGGTATGGGAATCAAGCCCAGGAGACTTTAACCGTAAAGCAGTCAGAGGTGATGGATGTCACAGTGCCTCTCCTCTCCCTCAGTGTGCTGGGCTCAGCCTGCCCTCCAGGTGGGGGGAAATTGACTTTAAATCACACGCTGCTAGGCCACTACACACCACAGGGGAGATAAATGGAGAGCTCTTACTCACAGCAATATAACCATGTCCAGACACCGCAAGGATACCTCCCTTCTTTGATGGGTCTCTGACATTCCTGGGGCATAATGTGTGAGGGGCTGCTTCCTAATAGTCGGAAAAGGCTTCCTTTCCTTGTGTATGACCACTTACTGTACCTGACAGGATCGAATAAGAGAGACATTTTGAACAGAGCAAATGGAATGGCATCAAACACTTTGGAAACCGCTCCAGCCCTTACCATGTGGTCATCCTCCCCTATTAAGGTGCCACCAACCTCCCGTGTTGGACAATGGATGAACATACTCCAAACGTTTAACATTTTTATAATCCATCAGATATTGACTGAATTATAGCACATAAAACATTTTACGGACAAATAATGAATCGAGTTCAGGGATTTTGGTGGGAATTCAGGTTTTCAATTTACTTCTATACATTTTTTTACAATGTACTCATATTTTGAGTTAAAGAAAGAAATATATGTGCCTATTTGTATATATACACACTGAACAAAAATATAAACGCAATTACAAAGATTTTTCTGAGTTACAGTTCATATAAAGAAATCAGTCAAGAGAAATACATTCATTAGGCCCTAATCTATGGACTTCACATGACTGGGAACACAGATATACATCTGTTGGTCACATATACCTTTAAAAAAAGGTAGGGGTGTGGATCAGAAAACCACCATTTGCCTCATGCAGCGTGACACATCTACTTCACATAGAGTTGATCAGGCTGTTGATTGTGGCCTGTGGAATGTTGTCCCACTACTCTTCAACGGTTGGGGGAAGTTGCTGGATATCGGCGGGAACTGGAACACGCTGTTGTATATGTTGATCCAGAGCATCCCAAACATGCTCAATGGGTGACATGTCTGGTGAGTATGCAGACCATTGAAGGACTGGGACATTTTCCAGGAAATGTGTAAAGATCCTTATGACATGAGGCTGTGCATTATCATGCTGAAACATGAGAGGTGGATGAATGGCATGACAATGGGCCTCAGGATCTCGTCACGGTATCTCTGTCCATTCAGATTGCTATCAATAAAACGCAATTGTGTTCTTTGTCCGTAGCTTATGCCTGTCCATACCCCCATCGCCACCATGGGGCCCTCTGTTCACAATGTTAACATCAGCAAACTGCTCGCTCTCATAACGCCATACACGTGGTCTGAGGTTGTGAGGCCAGTTGGATGTATTGCCAAATTCTCAAAAATGGCGTTGGAGGTGGCTTATGGTAGATAAATTAACATACAAATGTATCTGGCAACAGCTCTGGTGGATAGTCCTGCAGTCAGCATGCCAATTGCACGGTCCCTCAAAACTTGAGACACCTTTGGCATTGTGTTGTGTGACAAAACTGCACATTTTAGAGTGGCCTTTTATTGTCCCTAGCACAAGGTGCGCCTGTGTAATGATCATGATATTTAATCAGCTTCTTGATATACCATACCTGTCAGGCGGCTGGAGTATATTTGCAAAGGAGAAATGCTAACAGGGATTTAAACAAATTTGTGCAAAACATTTCAGAGAAATAAGCTTTTTGTGCATATTGAAAATGTATGGGATCTTTTATTTGAGCTCATGAAACATTGGACCAACAATTTACATGTCGTGTTTATATTTTTCTTTAGTGTATGAATACATTAACATAAAGGTGAGGAACAGGGCTGCAACCACCAAACACCTGCTATGTCTACCCTACCTACACTCACCTGCTCTGTCTACCCTACCTGCTCTGTCTACCCTACCTGCTCTGTCTACCCTACCTGCTCTGTCTACCCTATCTGCTCTGTCTACCCTATCTGCACTGACCTGCTCTGTCTACCCTACCTGCACTGTCTACCCTATCTGCATTCACCTGTTCTGTCTACCTTACCTGCTCTGTCTACCCTACCTGCTCTGTCTACCCTATCTGCACTGACCTGCTCTGTCTACCCTACCTGCACTGTCTACCCTATCTGCACTGTCTACCCTATCTGCATTCACCTGTTCTGTCTACCTTACCTGCTCTGTCTACCCTACCTGCTCTGTCTACCCTATCTGCACTGACCTGCTCTGTCTACCCTACCTGCACTGTCTACCCTATCTGCATTACCTGTTCTGTCTACCTTACCTGCTCTGTCTACCCTACCTGCTCTGTCTACCCTATCTGCACTGACCTGCTCTGTCTACCCTACCTGCACTGTCTACCCTATCTGCATTCACCTGTTCTGTCTACCTTACCTGCTCTGTCTACCCTACCTGCTCTGTCTACCCTATCTGCACTGACCTGCTCCGTCTACCCTACCTGCACTGTCTACCCTATCTGCATTGACCTGCTCTGTCTACCCTACCTGCACTGTCTACCCTATCTGCATTCACCTGCTCCGTCTACCCTACCTGCTCTGTCTACCCTACCTACACTCACCTGCTCTGTCTACCCTACCTGCTCTGTCTACCCTATCTGCACTGACCTGCTCCGTCTACCCTACCTGCACTGTCTACCCTATCTGCATTCACCTGTTCTGTCTACCTTACCTGCTCTGTCTACCCTACCTGCTCTGTCTACCTTACCTGCTCTGTCTACCTTACCTGCTCTGTCTACCCTACCTGCTCTGTCTACCCTACCTGCACTCACCTGCTCTGTCTACCCTACCTGCTCTGTCTACCCTATCTGCACTCACCTGCTCTGTCTACCCTACCTGCACTCACCTGCTCGGTCTACCCTACCTGCTCTCACCTGCTCTGTCTACCCTACCTGCTGTCACCCTACCTGCACTCACCTGCTCTGTCTACCCTACCTGCTCTGTCTACCCTACCTGCACTCACCTGCTCCGTCTACCCTATCCTCACTCACCTGATCCGTCTACCCTATCCTCACTCACCTGATCCGTCTACCCTACCTGCTCTGTCTACCCTACCTGCACTCACCTGCTCTGTCTACCCTACCTGCACTCACCTGCTTTGTCTACCCTACCTGCTCTGTCTACCCTACCTGCTCTGTCTAACCTACCTGCACTCACCTGCTCTGTCTACCCTACCTGCTCTGTGTACCCTACCTGCACTCACCTGCTCTGTCTACCCTACCTGCTCTGTCTACCCTACCTGCACTCACCTGCTCTGTCTACCCTACCTGCTCTGTCTACCCTACCTGCTCGGTCTACCCTACCTGCTCTCACCTGCTCTGTCTACCCTACCTGCTGTCACCCTACCTGCACTCACCTGCTCTGTCTACCCTACCTGCTCTGTCTACCCTACCTGCACTCACCTGCTCTGTCTACCCTATCCTCACTCACCTGATCCGTCTACCCTATCCTCACTCACCTGATCCGTCTACCCTACCTGCTCTGTCTACCCTACCTGCACTCACCTGCTCTGTCTACCCTACCTGCACTCACCTGCTTTGTCTACCCTACCTGCTCTGTCTACCCTACCTGCTCTGTCTAACCTACCTGCACTCACCTGCTCTGTCTACCCTACATGCTCTGTTTACCCTACCTGCACTCACCTGCTCTGTCTACCCTACCTGCTCTGTGTACCCTACCTGCACTCACCTGCTCTGTCTACCCTACCTGCTCTGTCTACCCTACCTGCACTCACCTGCTCTGTCTACCCTACCTGCTCTGTCTACCCTACCTGCTCTGTCTACCCTACCTGCACTCACCTGCTCTGTCTTCCCTACATGCTCTGTGTACCCTACCTGCACTCACCTGCTCTGTCTACCCTACCTGCTCTCACCTGCTCTGTCTTGACTGTCTCATTAAAAACGGTTGTTGTCACATTCTCTTGCATAATTCAACAAGTGTGTCAAAATAGCAGGATACCCTTGGATAAAAGGGTATCAACACAATTACACCCATCTAACCATACTTTACATTGTTTGCGAGATCAGACATAATCACTATAATCAGAGTTCATTTTCGGAAATTGCTTTCATTTCATCTCATTTGTAAACATTAAACTGTATTAAATTATAACTTTTTTCAATGCCACAAAAAATGTACACCCATCAAAATAATGTTATCCTCTTTCTTGTGATGTAAGTGTCGAGACTATACGTTCAATTCCAGAAAAAGCTTTAGTGTTCTTCTCGATTCAACTAACAGCCAATGTATCCCATTGAGCCCATTTCAACCATTAGCGGGGTGTGTTTGACATGTCTTTACAAACATTTCCGTTGTCGTAACGTTAACGGGGGGAAAACGACATGTGCAGGCAAGGGTATGAAGAGTCACAAAAAGCAATCAGTCCACGGAGATTTAAGTGAAAAGTGGATTTTGCACCCATCAAACACAGGAAATAGATGGCTGAAAAAAACAGATCCTCAGATGGGTGGGGCATGCGCTTCCCTACTTTAGATTAGATGAAAAGGAAGAAAATAGGAAGGATAGGGAAAGGAAGAGGACGGATAGGGAAGGGAAGAGGACGGATAGGGAAAGGAAGAGGACGGATAGGGAAAGGAAGAGGACGGATACGGAAAGGAAGAGGACGGATAGGGAAAGGAAGAGGATGGATAGGGAAGGGAAGAGGACGGATAGGGAAGGGAACGGATAGGGAAGGGAAGAGGACGGATAGGGAAGGGAACGGATAGGGAAGGGAAGAGGACGGATAGGGAAAGGAAGAGGACGGATAGGGAAGGGAACGGATAGGGAAGGGAAGAGGACGGATAGGGAAAGGAAGAGGACAGATAGGGAAGGGAAGAGGACGGATAGGGAAGAGGACAGATAGGGAAGAGGACAGATAGGGAAGGGAAGAGGACGGATAGGGAAAGGAAGAGGACGGATAGGGAAAGGAAGAGGACGGATAGGGAAAGGAAGAGGACGGATACGGAAGGGAGGATGACGGATAGGGAAAGGAAGAGGACGGATAGGGAAAGGAAGAGGACGGATAGGGAAAGGAAGGGGAAGGATTATGAAAGGTTGAGGAAGGATAGGGAAAGACGAGGAAGGATAGGGGAAGAAGAGGAAGGATATGGAAAGGAAGGGGAAGGATAGGGAAAGGAAGGGGAAGGATAGGGAAAGGAAGCGGAAGGATAGGGAAAGGAAGCGGAAGGATAGGGAAGAGGACAGATAGGGAAGGGAAGAGGACGGATAGGGAAAGGAAGAGGACGGATAGGGAAGAGGACAGATAGGGAAGGGAAGAGGACGGATAGGGAAAGGAAGAGGACAGATAGGGAAGAGGACAGATAGGGAAGGGAAGAGGACGGATAGGGAAAGGAAGAGGACAGATAGGGAAGAGGACAGATAGGGAAGGGAAGAGGACGGATAGGGAAAGGAAGAGGACAGATAGGGAAGAGGACAGATAGGGAAGGGAAGAGGACGGATAGGGAAGAGGACAGATAGGGAAGGGAAGAGGACGGATAGGGAAAGGAAGAGGACAGATAGGGAAGAGGACAGATAGGGAAAGGAAGAGGACAGATAGGGAAGAGGACAGATAGGGAAGGGAAGAGGACAGATAGGGAAGAGGACAGATAGGGAAGGGAAGAGGACGGATAGGGAAAGGAAGAGGACGGATAGGGAAAGGAAGCGGAAGGATAGGGAAAGGAAGCGGAAGGATAGGGAAAGGAAGCGGAAGGATAGGGAAAGGAAGCGGAAGGATAGGGAAAGGAAGCGGAAGGATAGGGAAAGGAAGCGGAAGGATAGGGAAATGAAGAGGACGGATAGGGAAGAGGACAGATAGGGAAGGGAAGAGGACGGATAGGGAAAGGAAGAGGACAGATAGGGAAGAGGACAGATAGGGAAGGGAAGAGGACGGATAGGGAAGAGGACAGATAGGGAAGGGAAGAGGACGGATAGGGAAAGGAAGAGGACAGATAGGGAAGAGGACAGATAGGGAAAGGAAGAGGACAGATAGGGAAGGGAAGAGGACAGATAGGGAAGAGGACAGATAGGGAAGGGAAGAGGACGGATAGGGAAAGGAAGAGGACGGATAGGGAAAGGAAGAGGACGGATAGGGAAAGGAAGAGGACGGATAGGGAAAGGAAGATGACGGATAGGGAAAGGAAGAGGACGGATAGGGAAAGGAAGAGGACGGATAGGGAAAGGAAGAGGACGGATAGGGAAAGGAAGAGGACGGATAGGGAAAGGAAGAGGACGGATAGGGAAAGGAAGAGGACGGATAGGGAAGGGAAGAGGACGGATAGGGAAAGGAAGAGAACGGATAGGGAAAGGAAGGGGAAGGATTAGGAAAGGTTGAGGAAGGATAGGGAAAGACGAGGAAGGATAGGGAAAGACGAGGAAGGATATGGAAAGGAAGAGGAAGGATATGGAAAGGAAATGAAGGATAGGGAAAGGAAGGGGAAGGATCGGGAAAGGAAGCGGAAGGATAGGGAAAGGAAGCGGAAGGATAGGGAAAGGAAGCGGAAGGATAGGGAAAGGAAGATGACGGATAGGGAAAGGAAGAGGACGGATAGGGAAAGGAAGAGGACGGATAGGGAAAGGAAGAGGAAGGATAGGGAAAGGAAGGGGACGGATAGGGAAAGGAAGAGGACGGATAGGGAAAGGAAGAGGACAGATAGGGAAATGAAGGGGACGGATTAGGAAAGGTTGAGGAAGGATAGGGGAATAAGAGGACGGATAGGGAAAGGAAGAGGACGGATAGGGAAGGGAGGATGACGGATAGGGAAAGGAAGAGGACGGATAGGGAAAGGAAGAGGACGGATAGGGAAAGGAAGAGGACGGATAGGGAAAGGAAGAGGACAGATAGGGAAATGAAGGGGACGGATTAGGAAAGGTTGAGGAAGGATAGGGAAAGAAGAGGAAGGATAGGGGAAGAAGAGGAAGGATATGGAAAGGAAAAGGATAGGGAAAGGAAGAGGAAGGATAGGGAAAGAAGGGGAAGGATAAGGAAAGGTTGAGGAAGGATAGGGAAAGGATAAGGAAAGGTTGAGGAATGATATGGAAAGGATAGGGAAAGGTTGAGGAATGATAGGGAAAGGATAGGGAAAGGTTGAGGAATGATATGGAAAGGAGGAGGAAGGATAGGGGAAGAAGAGGAAGGATATGGAAAGGAAAAGGAAGGATATGGAATGGAAGCCATTTGAGAATACTGAGAGGGTGTCGAGCACGGAGCATTGTTTTATCTCCCAGCTTCATCAGCTCTGCATATCCAGACTGGTTGATTTATCAGTGTCCTGCATCTCTAAGCAGTCTGGGGACCTGCAGAGGAAATTAAAGTATTAGCCTGCCAGACTGGGACAGTTGATACACATCGGCTAATCAAGTGACCTTGGATTGACACCGATTGGGAATCCATGGTGAATTATTTCAGCAGCATGTACTGCCTGGGCTGGGACTGAGGGCCTTGTAAAAGAGTCTTATAGGACCTCAAAATAATCGGATTTCTCCTGTGCCATCTATTCAAACATAATTCCATTGCTGCATAGATATCTGCCTGTAATGCAAATGATCCATGAGGAAAACAATCATATTGGCATCTGGTCAGTCATCTTCATTAGGAGCTTCATTGTGTGATCGCAAACAGTGTGTGCACTACAAATATTGTGCTGTGTTTGCATGTCTATCACAGGAGGCTGCTGAGGGGAGAACGGCTCATAATAATGGCCGGGAAAAGGAGCAGATGGAATGGCATCATACACCTGCTAACCACGTGTTTGATGCATTTCATACCATTCACTCATTGCGCTCCAGTCATTACCACGAGCCCGTCCTCCACAGTTAAGGTGCCACCAACCTCATGTGGTCTCTATAATAATATTAGTGTGTGTGTGTGTGTGTGTGTGTGTGTGTGTGTGTGTGTGTGTGTGTGTGTGTGTGTGTGTGTGTGTGTGTGTGTGTGTGTGTGTGTGTGTGTGTGTGTGTGTGTGTGTGTGTGTGTGTGTGTGTGTGTGTGTGTGTGTGTGTGTGCAGAGGGTTTCGATTTGCTCTGTACCACAAAGTTTGATCTGGCAGTCTAGCCACTTAGTTAGCCAACCAAATGCATAGCTGGAGCCCTGAGCTGGAGAAAATGTATTTGGCTTATCTTAGATAGTTAAACGTAGACTGAGTGAAATTATGTTGCCACGAGCAGCATCGCAGATATTGCGATGAGCGAGATGCATGACTTCGCTTTCACACAGTCACACAAAGCATCTGTGCATGTGCACAGGTTCGCTTCACACTTTTCACATGTGGTAGCAACGGGACAAAAACAGAGAAGTTGAGACTCACACTTCAAAGCTCTTAGTTGTCGTGGAAATTGACCACTATGCTGTATTATTTCTGCATCTATGACATACTAATGTCTACCTTTAACTTATAGGAGCTTATAAGCTTATAAGCCCCCCCCCGAACTTTAGGGTGCACATGCAAGTGTGTTGATGTTTGAGTGCATGCATGTGTATAATGAGCTAACTGGAGATTGTGGAACAGGAAATTGAATATGCAGCTAGGGACAAAACAGACTGGAACACTACTCCACAGTATAATATAACAGAACAGATTTATCACACCCCAGACATATTAGTTTCTCTCCAACCAAGAAATGGAATCATTATCATTTTCACTTTTACAATCCTATCACTTAAAATTGTCCTGCAATAACTAGGACCAATAATTACATGTTTTACTTGCTTAGTCGACACTTTGCAGGCCTCTGGCAACTTCCTGTACATTGCAAAGTTCAAAATATATACAGATAACTCAGGGGCTTTAAAATCTCTCTAGGATAGGGGACGCAAGCGTCCCACTTGACCAAAAACCAGGGATAATGCAGCGCGGCAAATTCAAATAAAATTATATAAAAATCCAACTTTCATTAATTCAAACATGTAAGATACTAAATTAAAGCTACACTCGTTGTGAATCCAGCCAACATGTCAGAAAAGGCTTTTCGGCGAAAGCATAAGAAGCTATTATCTGATGATAGAACAACAGTAAACAAAGAGAGTAGCATATTTCAACCCTGCAGGATCTACACAAAACACACAAATAAAATATAAATCATGCCTTACCTTTGACGAGAATATTTTGTTGGCACTCCAATATGTCCCATAAACATCACAATTGGTCCTTTTGTTCGATTAATTCCATCTATATATATCCAAAATGTCCATTTATTTGGAGTGTTTGATCCAGAAAAAAACAGCTTCCAATTTGCGCAACGTCACTACAAAATATTTCAAAAGTTACCTGTAAATTTTGCCAAAACTACAAACTACTTTTGTAATACAACTTTAGTTATTTTTAAACGTTAATAATCGATCAAATTGAAGACGGCTCTATCTGTGTTCAATACAGGAAGACAACAAACCAACGCTACTTTTCAAGTGTTGCGCAACTCTCAACAGTGTTACCCAGTTCCTAGATGGCCATACTTCTTCATTGCACAAAGGAATAACCTCAAACCTCAACCAAATTCCAAAGACTGGTGACATCCAGTGGAAACAGTAGGAACTGCAAACAAGTGCCTAAGAAATATTGTTTCCCAATGACAACTCACTGAACAGACAGAGACCTAAAAAAAAATAGGTTTTGCCTGCTACATAAGTTCTGTTATACTCACAGACATGATTCAAACAGTTTTAGAAACTTCAGAGTGTTTTCTATCCAAATCCACTAATAATATGCATATCTTATATTCTTGGCATGAGTAGCAGGAAGTTGAAGTTGGGCATGCTATTTATCCAAAAGCGAAAATGCTGCCCCTGTACCTGCCATTTCTCCACTGTGCTACTTAGCATTTCTCTCAGTCAATCTGGGACTCATTATTTACCCAATTGATCACTGTGTGGGCTGCTCTTATGCAGATTCCCCCTGGAAGCCTATGGTGACTCACAGGGGACAAAACCAGCTGACCAAATACCAGCCAATAAGGGCATCAGGCCAATAAGCCAATGAGTAACCAGCAACAAAGAAACACACAGACAGTTTAACTTACGCATCACATGGACAAGTCTGTTCCTCCTCCAGAAGAGATAAATTCATATTTGGCAGTGATATGGTGCATAGTACATTCCATGCCTACACTCACAGTAAGCACACACCCACAAACACACATACAGCTGCGGTCTTCTAAAGTGTCTAAAATAAGTAGACTCTTAAAAAACCTTTGGTGTTCACACATGTATTTCTTTGATTTATAACTTCTCTTTGAGTAAAAAAATAAATGGCCTGGACTAAATTATAAAATATTCTAATTAATTTTGTTGGAGGCGAGTGATTCTCATTTTTGTGTGATCTATCTCAACTGTGGTATGTTGCAGGTGCCTACAGGGTAAACATTGCCATTCAACCAGTTTTGAAAAGAGAAAAAAAGAGAAATCAGAACATTCTGCTCAATTGCACTGCATTGTAAAGTAAAGGGTGCCAATATATTTGACCGCAACT
The DNA here is from genome assembly GCF_021184085.1 of Oncorhynchus gorbuscha. NCBI lineage: Eukaryota > Metazoa > Chordata > Actinopteri > Salmoniformes > Salmonidae > Oncorhynchus > Oncorhynchus gorbuscha. The sequence goes on along the minus strand of NC_060198.1, from coordinate 36,969,970 downwards.
GTATAGGAAAACATAGAAAAAACCCACTGACTTGTGCTTCCTCAGAGAGAGACCCATGTGCTGCCTCATCTGCTGCAGGCCATGGTAGTCCGTGTAGATGAGGTCAAAGGGCAGAGGTCCTGTCAGGGGGCAGCTTCCTCTTCCAGGGGGGACCCCAAGAAACCTGCACACAGAGAAGCTCGGCTCAGATACAGCAAACATGTCACAACACAACTTAAATCACTGTATGTACAGTACCAGTCAAAAGTTTGGACACACCTACTCATTCAAGGGTTTTTCTTTATTTTTACTATTTTCTACATTGTAGTATAATAGTAAAGGCATCACAACTATGAAATAGCACATATGGAATCATGTAGTAACCAAAAAAATGTTAAACAAATCAAAATTGATTTTATATTTGAGGTTCTTCAAAGTAGCCACCCTTGGCCTTGATGACAGCTTTGCACACTCTTGGCATGTGTTATTTCATAGGTTTGATGTCTTCACATTTATTCTACAATGTAGAAAATAGTAAAAAGAAAGAAAACCCATTGAATGAGTAGGTGTGACTGGTAATGTATGTCCACTGTCAATATGAGAGGAAGGTATATTATCAATCGACACGGAGAATAACAACAGACTTGGAAAATAAATACATTATAGGGAACTGGACAATGTATAGTAAAACTGTATATCCACAACAATGAAGGGAACAAGACACAATAAAAAGCCGCGGAAGTACTATGTTGCTGTAAAACGCAGCGGAAGTACTATGTTGCTGTAAAACGCAGCTCTAGTACTATGTTGCTGTAAAACGCAGCTCTAGTACTATGATGCTGTAAAACGCAGCTCTAGTACTATGTTGCTGTAAAACGCAGCTCTAGTACTATGATGCTGTAAAACGCAGCTGAAGTACTATGTTGCTGTAAAACGCAGCTGAAGTACTATGTTGCTGTAAAAAGCAGCGGAAATACTATGTTGCTGTAAAAAGCAGCGGAAGTACTATGTTGCTGTAAAACGCAGCAGAAGTACTATGTTGCTGTAAAACGCAGCGGAAGTACTATGTTGCTGTAAAACGCAGCGGAAGTACTATGTTGCTGTAAAACGCAGCTCTAGTACTATGTTGCTGTAAAACGCAGCTCTAGTACTATGTTGCTGTAAAACGCAGCTCTAGTACTATGATGCTGTAAAACGCAGCTGAAGTACTATGTTGCTGTAAAACGCAGCTGAAGTACTATGTTGCTGTAAAACGCAGCTGAAGTACTATGTTGCTGTAAAACGCAGCTGAAGTACTATGTTGCTGTAAAACGCAGCTGAAGTACTATGTTGCTGTAAAACGCAGCTGAAGTACTATGTTGCTGTAAAAAGCAGCAGAAATACTATGTTGCTGTAAAATGCAGCGGAAATACTATGTTGCTGTAAAAAGCAGCGGAAGTACTATGTTGCTGTAAAAAGCAGCGGAAGTACTATGTTGCTGTAAAAAGCAGCTGAAGTACTATGTTGCTGTAAAAAGCAGCTGAAGTACTATGTTGCTGTAAAAAGCAGCTGACATACTCTGTTGCTGTAAAAAGCAGCTGACATACTCTGTTCCTGTTAAAAGCAGCTGACATACTATTTTGCTGTAAAAAGCTGAAATGCCTTAAGGGGTTAATTCTAATGCTCTGAAATGGCCTGGACGCTTCCATAAATGTTGTGTGCCATCTCCCATGTGGTGTGTGTGAGAGAGCGATGGGGAGCCCCAGCCGTCAGAGCTCCCAGCTCGAGTCACATCAACTAGATCTCTCTGGTTTAAGGGGAATGATATCAGAAGTTTGATAGGTGGAGGTGCAGAAATGGGTCAGAGAATGTTCCTAATTCAGCCATTGGTTTGCCACTCGCTCTATGTGCAATTAGTAGGGAAATGAAAGAAAGGGTGTTTGTGTTGCCGTAAAGCAATAAAACAAGCAATGCATCTCAGCTCTTTAGACTTTCCGCACTAAAAACGGTATTGTCATGAAAACAATCATTTGCTTGCCAAAATGCAAACAAACACATTTGAATTTATTTCCCTTTGTAAACAATTCTCTACACCAACCACCTGGCTCTGAAAAACACATGCAGATTTGTAAATAAAGGGTTTGTAAATGAATGTTTCAAAACAGAGGGTGGACCCGACCTGTTATTCACATATTCTGATGTCTGTCACCACAATATTACCTGACTCTCTCATAGGAGTGACTCACTCTCAATAACCATTGATGTTGTTGATTATTTAGCCATATCAGTGACCCACAATCACCTCAGAGAGATAACGGATAGGCAGACAGTATGTACAGGGATATTTAAACACCTGATATAGCCATATCAGTGACCCACAATCACCCAGAGAGATTACAGATAGGCAGGCAGTATGTACAGGGATATTTAAACACCTGATATAGCCATATCAGTGACCCACAATCACCCAGAGAGATTACAGATAGGCAGGCAGTATGTACAGGGATATTTAAACACCTGATTTAGCCATATCAGTGACCCACAATCACCTCAGAGAGATTACAGATAGGCAGGCAGTATGTACAGGGATATTTAAACACCTGATTTAGCCATATCAGTGATCCCACAATCACCCAGAGAGATTACAGATAGGCAGGCAGTATGTACAGGGATATTTAAACACCTGATTTAGCCATATCAGTGATCCCACAATCACCCAGAGAGATTACAGATAGGCAGGCAGTATGTACAGGGATATTTAAACACCTGATTTAGCCATATCATTGCTGTCCGTAATGCATGGCTGAGTAGGGAGAAGCTTCCAAATGACACCCTGTGGAAGAGGTAGTGAGGCATTGGAATGAAAATGACAGCTATCTGCCTCCTATCCAGACTTTTATCTCTCGAGCTCTCGGAAATTAACACAATTCTGCAGCTACCACTTATGCTAATGACCGTAACACCAAGAATTGGAGTCCAGGAAATTGGCCACTCGTTACAATTTCCAGAAATAGCTGGTGTTCTCTGACTGACCGTGAAAGAGTCTAAGTTTTTCTATTTAGCGAAGGAGACACAAATCAAACCCCCCACACACTGACATTAGTCAGGCATACAAGGTAAACATGTAAATTGCAGGTCTTGATTAATTCCTCCGGATTCCACTTTACAGAGTGGCTAGGTTTCTAATGTTGGAGTGTTCTTCAGATGCAGTGAGATTGCCCTAGTCAGCAGCCAGAGTAATTGCTTCCCTTTGCTAGAGCCAAAGTTTCAGGAGGCTGTCAGACACAAAATGGCCCCTGCAATCAAACGGTTTTCAGCTGAATTATGTCTGCCTCTAAATTATACGATTTTTTTGTGATTGCACTGCAGACGGGAATATTGTGAACACATTGCCTTTTTAAAGGGAGATGGACAGCCTCTGTGGGAGAGGAAATGTAATTGCAGGGGGAGACAGGGAGAGCAGTTCTGTAAATGACATGTTAGAAGCAGAGGTAGAGATAATGGTAGCTAAAAGATGACATGTTATCCACCTCAAAATTCAATGCAACTTATTTTTACACTATCCAACTAGTTGAGTTTGTTGAATGGTTGAATTTGACCCAGATCTGGTCCATACAGCACAACACGTTTGTCCATAATGTGCATTCTGTAGACACAATCTTGTTAACATATTAACCTAATTGCACAGTTTCCAGGCTAAGTTGTATAGATCTATGTAGATGAAGGATGACAGTGTTTGTGTGGTTGATTTACATGCTTTGCCCTGTGGTCTTCTGAATGTGTTCGTGCTCACAGCTGTTCTAGCGGGGCTTTGCTATAACAGCAGAAAGGCTTAGACTGCTACTGTATAAATAGTGTGAATAAACAGACAAACACCTGCAAATAAAAGTAGCGATTTTGCTTTTGTTTGCTCAACTGATTTAGTTGGAATTGCAAACGGGTGGAAACAGGCACGGTAGAATGTTCCTCTGCAGTAGATTTGATAATGAGCAGAGAGTGTCAGCCGTCACTGCTTTAGACTAGAGCTTTATCAGTCAATTGTATAAAGGCTTACAAAAACAAAAAAGGGGTCTTCACTCAAGAGTGGATTCAATTCTCTTTGCCTGCACCTCACTCAAAAATAGATTGCACTAGTCAAGCCACTTGTATGGAGGTATGCCTGTGTGTGCCTCCAAACAGCACCCAAACACAAGCCTTGTACACTTCACCTGACTGGAATTCATCTGATTGCAGTGTGGGCCTGCATAGTAACCCAAAGACCTATAGTAAAATCATACCCCGTGTCTGGCATTCAAATAACTCAACTTGGACAGTTTGCATTTTTGTCGGGTAGTGTCATGTTTTACTATTGGAAATGAACACGGCAGGCTTAATTTCAAGCATGACTGCTCCTAAATGGGGTGATTTGCCCCTACTGTGGCAAACTTTCACTCCCAAAATGGCATTGGCATGCCTCACCTTTGTGTGTGTGTGTGTGTGTGTGTGTGTGTGTGTGTGTGTGTGTGTGTGTGTGTGTGTGTGTGTGTGTGTGTGTGTGTGTGTGTGTGTGTGTGTGTGTGTGTGTGTGTGTGTGTGTGTGTGTGTGTGTGTGTGTGTGTGTGTGTGTGTGTGTGTGTGTGTGTGTGTGTGTGTGTGTGTGTGTGTGTGTGTGTGTGTGTGTGTGGGAGGGATTTGCTCTGTATTTTATTAAGGACAGATACACTGTAGCAAAGTCAGAATGGTCAATCTAATACACCCCCACAAGGGAAGTGAAGGAGCTGCGAGACATTCTCTCACCTTGAAAAGCTAGAGAAGTCATTTGACCTCACCATGGCTCAAGCAGTGGCATACCTACCTTCCCCGGGGACAACAGTAGATTTAACAATATACAGCTTTCTATTCTATATTATGACACATTTAGTGTATCTGACAGCAACACACTGTTCTAAATACTGTGGCTTCAACTGTACCTTGTGCCTTGTGTCATGTAAAAATCTTCCCTGCGTGAAACACTTCCCAATCGTTCTGATTGTGACATCATGTTGTAAAATTTTGTACAATGTGAAAATATTCTCAGTTTAAGAATTAAAAGGGCTGAGCTCGTTCGGATGTCTTTCTAAGACACCCATGACACCTTGCAGCAGTTCAGACAGGTGGAACTCATATAACCCACTGAAAAGAGGCATTTATAACCTTGAATATCACATTTCATTTAATCGTATTAGTGCTTCGTAAACAGGTGTGGACAACCTTCCCAACAACGTAGAGAGAAAGAAAAGTGAAATAATAGAAAAGTAAAACACGTAATAATACAAGTAATAATAAATATATAGTAGCAGAAGCATATGTGATAAGTCAAAGTTCAATGTAGATAGTTAAATAGTCTGGGTAGGAATCTGGTTAACTAACTATTTAGCAATCTTATGGCTTGGGGGTAGAAGCTATTCAGGATCCTGTTGTTTCCAAACTTGGTGCATCATCACAGCTTTCAGTGCGGTAGCAGAGAGAACAGTCTATGACTTGGATGTCTTGAGTCTTTGGCATATTTTAGGGCTTTCCAAGGACACCGTCCAAGGACACCGTCTGGTATAGTGGTCCTGGATGGCAGCTAGCTCGGATCCAGTGATGTACTGGCCTGTAAGCACTACCCTCTGAAGCTCCTTATAGTCGGGTGCCAAGCAGTTGCAATACCAAGTGGTGATGCAGCCAGTCAAGATGCTCTCAATGGTGCAGGTCTAGAACTTTCTAAGGATCTGAGGACCTAAGCCAAATCTTTTCAGCCTCCTGGGGGGGGTGTATTGTCGTGCTCTCATCACGACTGGGTTGGTGTGTGTGAACCAGGATACATCCTTAGCTATGTGGACACTGAGGAACTTGAAATTCTCCACTACAAGCCCCGTTGATGTGAATGGGGGCATGCACAGCCCTCCATTTCCTGTAGTCCACAATAAGCTCCTTTGTCTTGCTGACATTGAAGGAGAGGTTGTTCTACTGGCACCACGCTGCCAAGTCTCTGACCTCCTCCCTATAGGTTCTCATCATTGTCAGTGATCAGAACCTACCACCGTTGTGTCACCAAAAACATAATGATGGTGTTGGAGCCGTGTGCAGCCACACAGTCGTGGGTGAACAGGGAGTACAGGAGTGATGCATCCCTGAGGGGCCCCCGTGTTGAGGGTCAGCATGGTGGATGTGTTGTTGCTTACCCTCACTGCCTGGGGAGGCCTGTCAGGAAGTCCAGGATCCAGTTGCAGAGAGAGGGGTTCAATCCCAGGGTCCTTAGCAATGAGCTTGGAGGGCACTATGGTCTTGAATGCTAAGCTGTAGTCAATGAACAGCATTCTCACATAGGTGTTCCTCTTGCACAGGTGGGAAAGGGCAGTGTGGAGTGCAATAGAGATTCTGTCATCTGTGGATCTGTTGGTGCGTTATCCAAATTAGAGTAGATCCAAGGTGTCTGGGGTGATGGTGTTGATGTGAGCCATGACCAGCCAAGCATTTCATGGCTACAGATGTGAGCGCTAAGGGCGATAGTCATTTAGACAGGTTACCTTGGGATTCTTGGGCACAGGTATGGTGGTCTGATTGAAACATGTATGTATTACAGACTGGGTCAGAGAGTGGCTGAAAATTTCAGTGAAGACACTTGCCAACTGGTCAGCACATGCTCTGAGTATGCATCCTGGTAATCCCTTTGGCCCTGCGGCCTTGTGAATGTTAACCTATTTAAAGGTCTTACTCACGTTGGCTACAGAGAGAGTGATCACACTGTCGTCCGGAACAGCTGGTGCTCTCATGCATTGTTCAGTGTTGCTTGCCTCGAAGCAAGCATAGAAGGCATTTAGCTCGTCTGGTAGACTCGTGTCACAGAGCAGCTTGTGGCTGGGTTTCCCTTTCTCCTCCATTATAGTTTGCAAGCCCTGCCACATCCGACAAGCATCAGACCCTATTCGATCTGTTGTATTGACGCATTTCCTGTTTGATGGTTCATCGGAGGGCGTAGCGGGATTTCTTGCGTCCGGATTAGTGTCCCTCTTCTGGTTGGGATATGTCTACGTACATACGGTCACTGTGGGGACGTCGTTGTGCACTTATTAATGAAGTCGGTGACTGATGTGGTAAACTTCTCAATGCCATCGGATAAATCCCGGAACATACTCCAGTCTGTGCTAGCAAGACAGTCCTGTAGCTTAGCAGCTTCACCGACCACTTCCGTATTGAGCGCATCACTGGTACTTACGGTTTGAGTTTTTATTTAAAGCATGAATCAGGAGGATTGAGTTATGGTCAGATTAGCCAAATGGAGGGTGAGGGAGAGCTTTGTATGTGTTTCTGTGTGTGGCGTAAAGGTGATCTAGAGTTTTTTTTTTGCTTCTAGTTGCACAAGTGACATGCTGGTTTGGAGCGAGTGGTCGCATCGGCGCTTCGCTCCCGCAGGTAGTATAACTTTTTACATTTCATTATAGCACAACGGTTTGATTTGTCTAATCTTAGCAATTTCTTCTCAGCTAGCTACATAGCCGTCTTTGTATCAAAGATAATTGCGTAATTATCGTATTTCGCCGTCCTAACGTAGTCTTCACTAGCCAGCTAGCTAACGTCCACTGATTAGCTGCACTGGGAAAACTATTACACTCAACTGAACGACTTGATTAGTGTAGTGTTAGCTAGCTACATAGCTGTCTTTGCTGTCTTCGTATCTTCGTTCCAAGATAATTGTGTTGTTTAGGTTTAGAGTGTGTAGTCTTAGAGTGATTATCTTAATTTACCGAGGTTAGCTAGCCAGCTATTTGTCGTCCTTAACGTAGGAGACTCTGCTAGCTAGCCAACAGCTAGCCAACGCTAGCCAACGTCTTCTGAATAGAACTCAACAACCCGGTCGCATTCACAGGTAGTATCACATTTTCATTTCATTTCATTACAGTACAACGGTTTGATTTGTTACATAGCCGTCTTTGTATCAAAGATAATTGTGTAGTCTAGAGCGGTGTTCTAGGTTAGCTAGCCAGCTATTGTCGTTCTTTTAACGCAACGTAACGTAAACAACACTACTAGCTAGCCAGCTAGCCCCCGAATAGCAGCACTGTAGAAACTATTACACTCAACGGAACGACTTGATTAGTGTAGTGTCAACAACGCACCCACTGCCAGCTAGCCTACTTCAGCAGTACTGTATCATTTTAATCATTTTAGTCAATAAGATTCTTGCTACGTAGCTTAACTTTCTGAACATTCGAGACGTGTAGTCCACTTGTCATTCCAATCTCCTTTGCATTAGCGTAGCCTCTTCTGTAGCCTGTCAACTATGTGTCTGTTTATCCCTGTTCTCTCCTCTCTGCACAGACCATACAAACGCTCCACACCGCGTGGCCGCGGCCACCCTAATCTGGTGGTCCCAGCGAGCACGACCCACGTGGAGTTCCAGGTCTCCGGTAGCCTCTGGAACTGCCGATCTGCGGTCAACAAGGCAGAGTTCATCTCAGCCTATGCCTCCCTCCAGTCCCTCGACTTCTTGGCACTAACGGAAACATGGATCACCACAGACAACACTGCTACTCCTACTGCTCTCTCTTCGTCCGCCCACGTGTTCTCGCACACCCAGAGAGCTTCTGGTCAGCGGGGTGGTGGCACCGGGATCCTCATCTCTCCCAAGTGGTCATTCTCTCTTTCTCCCCTTACCCATCTGTCTATCGCCTCCTTTGAATTCCATGCTGTCACAGTTACCAGCCCTTTCAAGCTGAACATCCTTATCATTTATCGCCCTCCAGGTTCCCTCGGAGAGTTCATCAATGAGCTTGATGCCTTGATAAGCTCCTTTCCTGAGGACGGCTCACCTCTCACAGTTCTGGGCGACTTTAACCTCCCCACGTCTACCTTTGACTCATTCCTCTCTGCCTCCTTTCCACTCCTCTCCTCTTTTGACCTCACCCTCTCACCTTCCCCCCCTACTCACAAGGCAGGCAATATGCTCGACCTCATCTTTACTAGATGATGTTCTTCCACTAACCTCATTGCAACTCCCCTCCAAGTCTCCGACCACTACCTTGTATCCTTTTCCCTCTCGCTCTCATCCAACACCTCCCACACTGCCCCTACTCGGATGGTATCGCGCCGTCCCAACCTTCGCTCTCTCTCCCCCGCTACTCTCTCCTCTTCCATCCTATCATCTCTTCCCTCCGCTCAAACCTTCTCCAACCCATCTCCTGATTCTGCCTCCTCAACCCTCCTCTCCTCCCTCTCTGCATCCTTTGACTCTCTATGTCCCCTATCCTCCAGGCCGTCTCGGTCCTCCCCTCCCGCTCCGTGGCTCGATGACTCATTGCGAGCTCACAGAACAGGGCTCCGGGCAGCCGAGCGGAAATGGAGGAAAACTCGCCTCCCTGCGGACCTGGCATCCTTTCACTCCCTCCTCTCTACATTTTCCTCCTCTGTCTCTGCTGCTAAAGCCACTTTCTACCACGCTAAATTCCAAGCATCTGCCTCTAACCCTAGGAAGCTCTTTGCCACCTTCTCCTCCCTCCTGAATCCTCCTCCCCCTCCCCCCTCCTCCCTCTCTGCAGACGACTTCGTCAACCATTTTGAAAAGAAGTTCGACGACATGTGAGCAGCTGGTTCTGCTCACACTGCCCTACCCTGTACTCTGACCTCTTTCTCCCCTCTCTCTCCAGATGAAATCTCGCGTCTTGTGACGGCCGGCCGCCCAACAACCTGCCCGCTTGACCCTATCCCCTCCCCTCTTCTCCAGACCATTTCCGGAGACCTTCTCCCTTACCTCACCTCGCTCATCAACTCACTGACCGCTGGCTACGTCCCTTCCGTCTTCAAGAGAGCGAGAGTTGCACCCCTTCTGAAAAAACCTACACTCGATCCCTCCGATGTCAACAATTACAGACCAGTATCCCTTCTTTCTTTTCTCTCCAAAACTCTTGAACGTGCCGTCCTTGGCCAGCTCTCCCGCTATCTCTCTGAATGACCTTCTTGATCCAAATCAGTCAGGTTTCAAGACTAGTCATTCAACTGAGACTGCTCTCCTCTGTATCACGGAGGCGCTCCGCACTGCTAAAGCTAACTCTCTCTCCTCTGCTCTCATCCTTCTAGATCTATCGGCTGCCTTCGATACTGTGAACCATCAGATCCTCCTCTCCACCCTCTCCGAGTTGGGCATCTCCGGCGCGGCCCACGCTTGGATTGCGTCCTACCTGACAGGTCGCTCCTACCAGGTGGCGTGGCGAGAATCTGTCTCCTCACCACGCGCTCTCACCACTGGTGTCCCCCAGGGCTCTGTTCTAGGCCCTCTCCTATTCTCGCTATACACCAAGTCACTTGGCTCTGTCATAACCTCACATGGTCTCTCCTATCATTGCTATGCAGACGACACACAACTAATCTTCTCCTTTCCCCCTTCTGATGACCAGGTGGCGAATCGCATCTCTGCATGTCTGGCAGACATATCAGTGTGGATGACGGATCACCACCTCAAGCTGAACCTCGGCAAGACGGAGCTGCTCTTCCTCCCGGGGAAGGACTGCCTGTTCCATGATCTCGCCATCACGGTTGACAACTCCATTGTGTCCTCCTCCCAGAGCGCTAAGAACCTTGGCGTGATCCTGGACAACACCCTGTCGTTCTCAACTAACATCAAGGCGGTGGCCCGTTCCTGTAGGTTCATGCTCTACAACATCCGCAGAGTACGACCCTGCCTCACACAGGAAGCGGCGCAGGTCCTAATCCAGGCACTTGTCAGCTCCCGTCTGGATTACTGCAACTCGCTGTTGGCTGGGCTCCCTGCCTGTGCCATTAAACCCCTTCAACTCATCCAGAACGCCGCAGCCCGTCTGGTGTTCAACCTTCCCAAGTTCTCTCACGTCACCCCGCTCCTCCGTTCTCTCCACTGGCTTCCAGTTGAAGCTCGCATCCGCTACAAGACCATGGTGCTTGCCTACGGAGCTGTGAGGGGAACGGCACCTCAGTACCTCCAGGCTCTGATCAGGCCCTACACCCAAACAAGGGCACTGCGTTCATCCACCTCTGGCCTGCTCGCCTCCCTACCACTGAGGAAGTACAGCTCCCGCTCAGCCCAGTCAAAACTGTTCGCTGCTCTGGCCCCCCAATGGTGGAGCAAACTCCCTCACGACGCCAGGACAGCGGAGTCAATCACCACCTTCCGGAGACACCTGAAACCCCACCTCTTTAAGGAATACCTAGGATAGGATAAGTATTCCCTCTCCCCCCTTAAGATTTAGATGCACTATTGTAAAGTGACTGTTCCACTGGATGTCATAAGGTGAATGCACCAATTTGTAAGTCGCTCTGGATAAGAGCGTCTGCTAAATGACTTAAATGTAAATGTAAATGGTAGAAATGAGGTAAGAGGGATTTCAGTTTTCCTGCATTAAAATCACTGGCCACTAGGAGCACTGCTTCTGGATGAGAATTTTCTTGTTTGCTTATAGCCGTATTCAGCTTGTAAAGTGTGGTCTTAATGCCAGCATTGGTTTGATGTGGTAAATAGACAGCTACGAAAAATATAGGTGAAAACTCTCTTGATAAATAGAGTTTATAACTTATCATGAGGTATTCTTACTCAGGCGAGCGATTCCTTAATATTACAGATCGCGCGCCAACTAACGAAGAAACACGCACCTCCCCCTTTGAGCTTACCCCGACACTGCTGTTCTGTCCTGCCGATGCATATTTAAAACAGCTAGATGTATATTGTCCATGTCCTAGTTCAGCCACAACTCAGAGAAAGACAGAATATTACAGTTCTTCAGGTCCCATTGAAAGTATAGTCTCAAACAGAACTCATCCAGTTTGTTCTCCAGCGATTGTACGTTCGCCAATAGAACTGACTTACGGTATTTATTAGAACATGTAAAAAAATGATTTAAGGAATAGATCAGATAAAAGATGTGGTGTGATAATGTGAGAACAAATGTTTAATAATTACAAAGTGCCTTATGTGACCCCATGAGGCAGTACTGCACACAAATGCACTAAATCTGCTGTGTTCAGAGCTTTACTTGGATATATGCAAATTCCTGCACACTTGGAGAGAACAGGGGGATTACATTTGCAGTTATGGAGCTGAAAATGAGCAGCAGTTGAATAAGAAGCAACACATGCAGACGAACAAACACACACGAACAAAACACACACACACACACGAACAAACACACACACGAACAAACACACACACTAGAGTCTGACGCACACACTAGAGGAAAGACATCTGGGGCTGACTGTCCTGCTGAGAGTTCGGCAGGATTGGGAGAGAGTAGGTGAAGAAAGGGGGAGGGAGGGAGAGAGAAGGAGCGGAAGGAGAGAGGAGGGGAGGATGGACTGGCACCCCATGAGAAAAGAACCAGCTACACGCACCAGGCCATCTTGGTGTATCCCACTGAGTGGACTGGCCACCTGCACCGTGCTGCCAGATATCAGAGAGAGAACCTTATACTGTAGCTGAGCAGAAGTCTATCTTACAGAGAGGAGGAAGCCACATTCACAGGAAGGAGGCCGGGGAGGGGCCATGGGGTGCAGAGGGGTCAGTGTGGAAGAAAAGAAACGGGCAGAGAGAAGGTAGTGGCAGTGTGGAGACCTGCTTGGCAGAGCAGAGCCAGGCATAGTAATGAGCCAGTTGAGAGAGTTGGGCATAAGAGACTGAGACGCTGCCTCCGTCAACAACAAAAGCACAGCTTCCTCTTAATGTGGAACACCCACTCGTTATGCTATTTCCGCACTTTTATTCACTGATTGCGTATTGTTAGTGTTGAATGTCGACCGCCCACTTTTTGGCTCTGTACAGTCAGCCCTGTGAGTCAAAATCTCAATGTGGAGAAGATTGACTGGAGCTAGCAGACACTACTGCAGCTACTGTGAACTGTGTTTGGGATCTCCTGCTCCATGTCTACTGCAGGATATATACAGTATACAACAGCTGTTCATATTTGGTCCTATTTTCAAAATACAGGGTGTGTCCAATTAAATGTCCCAATGTTCAAGTGGAACAAATCAAAGAGCAATGTTACAATGTAAATATTTTCAAAGAGCAATGTTACAATGTAAACAATGTAAATATTTGTATGAACATAACAAGATTCAACAACTGAGACATAAACTGAACAAGATCCACAGACATGTGACTAACAGAAATAGAATAATGTGTCCCTGAACAAAGGGAGGGGGTCAAAATCAAAAGTAACAGTCGGTATCTGGTGTGGCCACCAGCTACATTAAGTACTGCAGTGCATGTCCTCCTCATGGACTGCACCAGATTTGCCAGATCTTGCTATGAGATGTTACCCCACTCTTCCACCAAGGCACCTGCAAGTTCCCGGACATTTCTGGGGGGAGTGGCCTTAGCCCTCACCCTCCGATCCAACTTGTCCCAGACGTGCTCAATGGGATTGAGATCTGGGCTCTTCACTGGCCATGGCAGAACACTGACATTCCTGTCTTGCAGGAAATCACACACAGAACGAGCAGTATGGCTGGTGGCATTGTCATGCTGGAGGGTCATGTAAGGATGAGCCTGCAGGAAGGGTACCACATGAGGGAGGAGGATATCTTCCCTGTAATGCACATCGTTGAGATTGCCTGAAATGACAACAAGCTCAGTCCGATGATGCTGTGACACACCACCCCAGACCATGACGGACCCTCCACCTCCAAATCAATCCCGCTCCAGAGTACAGGCCTCAGTGTAATGCCTCCTTGCAGCATGCCTAAGGCACGTTCACGCAGATGAGCAGGGACCCTGGACATATTTCTTTTGGTGTTTTTAGTCAGTAGAAAGGCCTCTTTAGTGTCCTATGTTTTCATAACTGTGACCTTATTGCCTACCGTCTGTAAGCTGTCAGTGTCTTAACGACCGTTCCACAGGTGCATGTTGATTAATTCATTATGGTTCATTGAACAAGCATGGGAAACAGTGTTTAAACCCTTTACAATTAATATCTGTGAAGTTATTTGGTTTTATACGAATTCTCTTTGAAAGACAGGGTCCTGAAACAGGGACGTTTCTTTTTTTGCCGAGTTTACAATACAGCATATAGTAGAGGAAACTAGCAGCGATTGCAATATCTTGCATCCATATGTTGTTTACTGTAGCGATTCAAACTGGATGAAAACTGACATGCAACACTGTCAAAAACACACCATGTAGTCTTTGGTCTCATTTAGGCATCACGCTACGACTCTTGGATGAAGTCGAATCCCTCTCGCTGCAGCTAAATCAAGTCACATGATTCTATCATGTTATCGTGCCGTGACCCAAATGCTTTGATCACTGCGAACGATAAAAATCTGCCCTCAACTCTGATTCTGTAAAAGTGCTGCGCACTGCAACATATTGTAAACACACAGCAGTCTATTTTTAACAGGGATGCTTTAGTTTGGCTTTTCAAAGCTGAGAAACAAAAGCACATCGTTGGAAAGGCTGGAGGGTGAGAGAGCGCAGTAGTACTTGCAGGCACACACAGCAACCCCCATTCTGGAAGCCTAATGGGGGCCTAAATCAGCCTCAAAGGGTGATTTGATAGGGGTAAAACGACAGGGAGAGTTATGTTTCTTAGTGCCTCCTTCCCATACACATAGTGGCTGTGCTCTTATCGATGTGATCTCTGATTCCAGATCAGTTTGACCCCACACGTCATTTATTGCACGGTTCTATGATGCTTCTGATTGGACTCATGCTGAGGGTTCAAATGATGCATGTTCCTCATATTGTGGAATCACCCCCTCCCTTTCCATCTCTCTCCTACTGGTCTCAGAGGGTGGAGGACAGAGCCTGTGTGGGTGGAGACACAGAGCTGCTGTATGGGGGGGTTCTCAGTATTCTCCTGGCCCTGTCGTCACTGCAGAGCCAGCCATCCAGCACTGTCAGGCTGTTATCCCCTCCCTCTGTCCTCCTCAGGTGTACATAAACCATGCTCTGGTGCTGGCTAATTACTCACGTCGCACTGGGAGGAACAGGGGGGAGATCCCCTAGAGGAAGTGACAGCTGTCTGCACTGCTTGGCTAACCGGCGCCGGGCACCTTTTAGCACATGTGATGCTGTTCCCGACAAATATGATGTCACAACCACTGAGGCTCCCCCTTCAAATGACCTCCCCTCCGTTGACAGACTGGAGCCTCATCACTTCCTCCCATCCCCACTCTCAGCCTAGTGACTCATCTGCCCGTCAAGGCAACACAGCAGAGGAAGAGGGTGACCAATAATGGGATGTTTCCATGTTTTAAATGTTAGTCATTTAGCAGACGCTCTTATCCAGAGTGACTTACAGTGGTGAGGGCATACAGTATATTTTCAGACTTTTTGTCATACTGTGACATAGAAAAACACACTGCACCATCCCCAACTACTACCACAACTTGACCAACCGCAACAGAAGAAGTGGCTTACATTAATCATGAAAATATACAGATGGAACAGACCTTTGGAGAATGACTTTTCCAGCTGTTTTTCTGTGCGGAGGCGGACTTGATGAATCTGGCTGCATGCAGAGGAGCGTCCTCCTCCCTGTCCAAAATATCACTCAAAATATACCAAAGCAGCTTCGTTAAGCATCTGCAAGCGACGTGAGCCAGAAACTTATACCGAGAAAAAAGACCCTCAGCTGAAGGAACGGAGACGTCTGAATAAAACAGATTGTATGAATAAAAGAGAGCCAGAGGACTAGTCCATAAAGCTGGCAGGGGAAGGGACAAATGAGAAATAATTACAACCACTCAAGCAAACTGCTTGGTTTCATCCAAACCACCAGGTACTGTAGCTACTACTAATCTATATCTAACTTAGAGTAGTAGTAGCTACAGTATCTGGTGGTTTGGATGAAACCAAGCAACCCATGATCTGCAAAACATCAATACCAACCATTGTCCTCTCATAACAGCCGAAGCAGACCATGGGATATTAGGATGACATGTTTCCCAGGCTGAGTGGGGGTGATAGGAGGAAGAAATCTAAATAGATACAACCCTGGGAGAATCTGTGGGAATGCACCCCATATAGCAATCTGTCAACTTGAGAGAAAGGGGGGGGGGGAAGAGATGGGGAGAAATGTCAGGATTTTCCTATTCATTAATGGTCCTGGAAAGGAATTTATTGGACATTCAGCATCTCTTTTATTGGCCAATTTGAGAAGATAGGATCATAAAAAGAGTGGGAAATGTACTGCGTCTCTTTTCTCTGCGAGAAAAAGGGGGAAATGGTCTGTCTGATAAACCCAATAGGCTCCAATTTCAACCTCCTATTATATTTTCTCTAAGGCTGCACATTCCATTTCCTGACAAATAGAGAGCTGCATGGGCCTTACAGTAGACCATCACATTCACATATACCAATAAACAAACACACTAGAACACACACACCAGACACACACACACACCAGACACACACACACACACACACACACACACACACACACACACACACACACACACACACACACACACACACACACACACACACACACACACACACACACACACACACACACACACACACACACACACACACACCATTTCAACCTTGGAAACAGAGCAAAACTTGGCTTTAGCACAGCTCCAATTTGTTTCTGATTGACAATTACTGTCAGTCTCATGTGGTTTCATCAACATTCACAAGACACATTCCCTGTGGTGACTGAATGCAGTAATTCAATACTCCATGACACCAATTAGTGAGGTAAATAATAGCGTGTGCAGAAGAGGCAGAATCCCATCCGCTCTCACTGATCTCCAGTCTACCCTTATCAAAGCCGCTTTCTTCAAAACTCCAGTTTGAGATCACAGGGAAGCGCTAAGTCTTCAGTGCAGCTCTAACTCGGACGCTTCCCCACAGTGAGGAATATGTGTTCAATAACAGAAGCCACACCATATGCTGCTGCCTGTCCAATTTCTCTCAGCCTCACGTCTGCACTGGCAGGAATCGACAATATCCAATATCTCCAGTCCGACTTAAACACTGCAATTTAGACCAGGCCGGGTGAAACTGGGAAAGGGTAAATGATAAAAGGAGAGGCAGGGACTGGGTCCTCCAAGATGTTTATGGCATTTACTCCCAGATTGATCCATCTGCTCTCTTAACTCCAGCAGTCACACCTGGCCGATTTGAAAATCAATAGCGTTATCTTTTCAGATGGATAAATAAAGCCTTGGTTAGACCGGATGTTGCTCTGTGGCCCAGCCAGCCACTGCTATCAGTCTGGGGTCAGTGAGCTAGGAGAGGAACACATAACGCCATCTGTCCGGGGCCAGTGAGCTGGGAGAGGAACACAAACGCTGTCTGTCTGGGGCCAGTGAGCTGGGAGAGGAACACAAACTCTGTCTGTCCGGGGCCAGTGAGCTGGGAGAGGAACACATAAACGCTGTCTTTCTGGGGCCAGTGGGCTGGGAGAGGAACACATAAACGCTGTCTGTCTGGCTGGAACTCCAGTCTACAGGGAGACAGGTGGCTTATCAGGGTGAGACCAAACACACTGTGTGGGAATGAACCCTGAGATGGGCTGCCTTACACATGGTTACACATCACCTAAAAAGGTAAGACGGTATAAATAGAGATGGGTTTATAAGATATGTATGACATGAGTGCCAGAGAATTAAGCTCGTTTGTTCATCCAAATGTGTGTGCAAAAAAACGTCTCAAAGTGGGAAAAATATCATGATGTCACAACAAGTCACATGACTCAATAAATATATGTCACAGGACTAGAGCATTCGTGAGGGGATTAAGAATTGACAGAACAGTTCGAATGGCCACAGTACGGTTCTCCCTGGAGCTATCCATGGTGCTGAAAAAGTCCTCTCTCATGCATGACTTTATATACTCTGAGCCAGAGGAAGAAGTTATGAACCACTAGACTCAGTCTGAATACTGTGATAGGTCCCATCCTTACGTATAGAAATAGACATAGATAGAACATAACATCATCTGACTCACCCCTGCAGCTCCTTGAGCGAGACGGAGATCTTGAGGTTGTGTCCCAGGACGTGCAGGGCTGTGAGGATGTCAGCCCACTGGACCATCTCCCCCAGAGGACCTCCCTTCAGGACCTTGGGGCTGAACACGTCCCCTGACTCCTCTGTCAGGAAGCCTACGTGCACCAGGATCTGAGAAGAAGAAGAATAAGTTTGAGGGGTTGCAACCATAGGATTGAAGAGTTTCCAGTCTCATTCTGATGAGCTCCCAACTAATAGGACTGATCCATGGTTCTTATTCATAGCTATCTCTATTAGCTTCATTCATGTCTGTACATCTCAGGTCCCCCACAAACCACTGGTCTTGGAATAGAGATGAATGGAGATAAGAGAGATGAATTGCAACAAACTGAATATTTATGCTAAAAGGAAGAGTAGTAATGCAAGCCATGAAACATTCGTCCCCAAGCAAATCTTGGAAAACACCATTTTTGAATTTGAATAGTGATTGACCTGCTGAAGATAATTAATATGCCTAATGGTACAAGACTGTTTTAATTGCTGATGGGAGAGGATGGGACTTCCAGCCTGTTAACTGTGTAATGAAATCAGACTGTGATTTCTCAACAGATGGCAGCCTTTAATTCTTCCCCAGTTACTTTTGACTCGCAAAAGTTTCTTTCTCATCTTACTTCTAAAGAGTAAAGTAGCTAACCACTCTGGGGTTCGTGCTCCAAACTAGTTTAACCATTCTCACTAAAGACGGGAGAAAACGAAGGACACAGTGAAGGCAGCCAACACAGACCCATTGAATATTGCACAATGCAGGGAAATTGCTAGAGGACAAGATGACTGCACAGTGCATTACTCAATACAAAGAGGGAAATCGATGACAATCAATTGCGATTTATTGCTCTGCTTTTGTTAAGAGTGGACGCAACACAAATGTCTCGCCATGACCAGACAGAAGTACCTCAACTGGCCCCCTGCATCTATGATGCCAGTGAATCCTCATGTCACTGTAGTGCCAGGGTACTCATGCCAGCCACACAGTACTTGTCACATCACCATAACTACATGAAATAATTCATTTTCAAATGACTACAAAAGGAATTGGAAGTTTTAAAAGTTGTCTACAGCAATTTTGCCTTTGTGAAAGCACAGTTCAGTGTAGAGAGAAAAAGACAGAGAAAAAAATATAAAGGTTGCAGACAGAGAGGAGAGAGACAGGTGGGGTAGACGGCTGCTGTCTAGTTCCACTCCTCCGTGAAGTCTCCCTTCAACGAGTCTATTTCCATCGGCAGATTATCGTCCTCTCATCTGCGTTTTCACAGCAGCACAGCAGTTCCTCCTCGTCTGTTTTCTAAACACTGTTCTGTTCTGTCAGAGACGCTGCAGCCAAGCCCAGAGGGGCCAGTTAATGGACAGAAACTATTACCGTTGAACACACCGTTAAAAAAAGAACAAAGAGACTCTTCTTTTTGGAGACTGATCAAGGAACAGGCTTGGGAAGGATGCTGTGCGTTGACAACGCTGGTGCTGGCTTATCCAAGCTAATAGTTCTCTAAAGAGAGACTGATGAAAAGAAGAATCCTATTTATATACGTTCTGAAAACATCTCTTGGCCAAAGACCAGACTGTCCTGCTTTCCCAAAGCAAAGCAAACACCTATCAATCACTGCGTCTCATGTTCACTCAGGCGTTTGAAGTTATGAGCCTCTTTTTAACTAGAGAAGGATTAAAAGGAGTGGGGTTTGCACAAAGAGAATGCTCGGAGTGGTAAACTCAAAGAATACTGCAGTCAATCTATACCTTTCCCAGCCTTGGTTTTGTGAATAATTCAAGCTTCAAGTTTTTAACGCTGTGTGCACAAGTACAGTGAAATGCCTTTCTTGCAAGCTCCAAATACAACAACGTAGTAATCAATATCAATGTGGCACTAAAAATAACAAGGTAGAACAGAAACCCACAATAAATAAAAATAGGAAGAACACAGTTTATAACGGGTCAGTTCCATATTTCCGATGTGCAGGGATACTGGTAGATATAGAGGTACGGTGTCGAGACATCAGGATGATAGAGTAGCAGCAGCGCAAATTATGATTGTATGTGAGTGTGTGTGTCTTGATTCCCCGGTACCGCTTGCCGTGCAGAAGCAGAGAGAAAAGTCTATGGCTTGGGTGGCTAGAGTCTTTAATGATATTCCGAGCCTTCTTTTCATACTGCCTGATATAGAGGTTCTGGATGGCAGGGAGCTCGGCCCCAGTGATGTACTGGGCTATCCGAATCACCCTCTGTACCGCCATGGCATAGAGGGCGGTGCTGTTTCCATACCACCTTACCTCTGATGCAGCTATTCAAGATGCTCTCAATGGTGCAGCTGTAGAACGTTTTGAGGATCTTTCACGAGGGCCTATGCCAAACCTTTTCAACCTCCTCCCTTCTCTCAGCACATATCCAAGCTGCAGGCTAAGGTTAAATCTAGACTTGGTTTCCTCTATCGTTATCGCTCCTCTTTCACCCCAGCTGCCAAACTAACCCTGATTCAGATGACCATGCTACGGAGATGTCATTTATAGATTGGCAGGTAAGGGTGTTCTCGAGCAGCTAGATGTTCTTCGGCCATCATATTTGCCACCAATGCTCCTTATAGGGCACATCACTGCACTCTATACTCCTCTGTAAACTGGTCATCTCTGTATACCTGTCACAAGACCCACTGGTTGAAGCTTATTTATAAAACCCTGTTAGGCCTCGCTCCCCCCCATCTGAGATACCTACTGCAGCCCTCATCCTCCACATACAACACCGTTCTGCCAGTCACATTCTGTTAAAGGTCCCCAAAGCACACACATCCCTGGGTTGCTCCTCTTTTCAGGTCGCTGCAGCTAGCGACTGGAACGAGCTGCAACAAGCACTCAAACTGGAAGGTTTTATCTCAATCTCTACATTCAAAGACTAAATCATGGACACTCTTCCTGACACTTGTGGCTGCATCGTCTTCTTTGCCTAACAAAGTTTGTGCTGCTACTATGTTGTGCTGCTGCAATGTTGTTGCTATGTTGTGTTGTCATGTTTTTTAACCTTTATTTAACTAGGCAAGTCAGTTAAGAAAAAAATCTTATTTACAATGACAGTTTACCGGGGAACAGTGGGTTAACTAGCTTGTTCAGGAGCAGAAAAACATATTTTTTACATTGTCAGCTCGGGGATTCGATCCAGCAACCTTTTGGGTACTGGCCCAACGCTCTAACCACTAGGCTACCTGCCGCACCTGCTGTGTTGTTGTGTTACCACCATGTTGTGTTTCTACCATGTTGTGTTGTCATGTCGTGTTGCTACCATGTTGTGTTGTCACCATGTTGTGTTGTTACCATGTGTTGTGTTGTGGTGTTGTTACCATGTTGTGTTACTACCATGTTGTGTTGTGTTGTTGTGTTGTTACCATGTGTTGTGTTGTGGTGTTGTTACCATGTTGTGTTGTTACCATGTTGTGCTGTCATGTTGTGTTGCTACCATGTTGTGTTGTCACCCTGTTGTGTTGCTACCATGTGTTGCCACCATGTTGTGTTGTCACCATGTTGTGTTGTCACCATGTTGTGTTGTCACCATGCTGTGTTGTCACCATGCTGTGTTGTCTTAAGTCTCTCTTTATGTAGTGTTGTGGTGTCTCTCTTGTCCTGATGTGTGTTTTGTCCCTGCAGGAGGCCTTTTGCCTCTTGGTAATCCATCATTGTAAATAAGAATTTGTTCTTAATTGACTTGCCTAGTTAAGTAAAGATTCAATAAAAATATGTAAATAAAAGTTGGAAGAGGCAATGTTGCGCCTTCTTCACGGCTGTGCATGTGTGAATGGACCATTTTAAAGTCCTTAGTGAGTTGGACACAGAGGAATCTGAAGCTCTCGACCCGCTCCACTGCAGCCCCATCGATGTGTTGATCAGCTCCTTGGTCTTACTGTCGTTAAGGGAGAGATTGTTGTCCCGGCAACACACTGCCAGGTCACTGACCTCCTCCCTGTAGGCTGTCTCATCGTCGCTAGTGATCTGGCCTACCAGCGTTGTATCGTCAGCAAACTTGATGATTGTGTTGGAGTAGTGCACGGCCACGCAGTCATGGGTGAACAGGTAGTATAGGAGGGGACTAAGCACACACCAGTGTGGGGCCCCATGTGTACGGTCAGCATGGCAGAGGTGATGTTGCCTACCCTCAACATCTGGGGGCGGCCCGTCAGGAAGTCCAGGATCCAGTTGCGAGGGAAGTGTTCAGTCCCGGCGTCCTTAGCTTGGTGACAAACTTTTAGTGGACAATGTTAAACGCTGAGCTGTAGTCAGTGAACAGCATTCTCACGTAGGCATTCCTCTTATCTCGGTGGGTGAGGGCAGTGTGGAGTGCAATTGAGATTAAGTTGTCTTTGGATCTGTTGGGGCAGTATGCAAATTGGGGTGGATCCATGGTGTCTGGGATGATGGAGTTGATGTGTGCCATAATTAGCCTTTCAAACCACTTCAGGGCAGTAGTCATTATGGCTTGAAGCCTTAGAGTTCTTGGGAACAGGAACGAGGATAGTGAATATGCCTGTCAGCTGATCTGCGTATGCTCTGAGAACATGCTCGTGAATACTGTCTGGCCCTGCGTCCTTGAGAGTGTTGACCTGATTAAAGATCTTACTCACGTTGGCCTCAGAGCTAGAAAACCCAATTCTCTGGGTTGGTGGGGGCCCTCGTGCATGAAACGTTGTTATGGTCGAAGCGTGCATAAAATGCATTGAGTTTGTCTGGAAGAGAGGCATCGTTGGATAGAGAGCGTCTTCCTTTGTAATCTGTAATGGACTGTAGGTCGGAGCCTGTATAGTATTATTCCACCTTACACCTTATTGTCCTTTTGATATTTTGCGTAGCGTGACTTCTTGTACTTGTTCCTTTCCTCAGCCGTAACCTCAGGGTTGTAGCCGTAGCCTCTGCGATAGCCCTGTGTGCGGTATCCTTTGTCCCCCATCCTTTCTCTTAGCGCCAACCTCAGTGTTAATCCAGGGCTTTTGTTTGGGGAAGCAGCGACCCTTCACTACGGGGACAACGTCGTGACCCTTCACTACGGGGACAACGTCGTGACCCTTCACTACGGGGACAACGTCGTGACCCTTCACTACGGGGACAACGTCGTGACCCTTCACTACGGGGACAACGTCGTGACCCTTCACTACGGGGACAACGTCGTGACCCTTCACTACGGGGACAACGTCGTGACCCTTCACTACGGGGACAACGTCGTGACCCTTCACTACGGGGACAAAGTCGTGACCCTTCACTACGGGGACAACGTCGTGACCCTTCACTACGGGGACAACGTCGTGACCCTTCACTACGGGGACAACGTCGTGAACCTTCACTACGGGGACAACGTCGTGACCCTTCACTACGGGGACAACGTCGTGACCCTTCACTACGGGGACAATGTCGTGACCCTTCACTACGGTGACAACGTCGTGACCCTTCACTACGGGGACAACCGATGCATGTCCTTATGAAGCCGGTGACGGAGGTGGTTAGCTCGTCAATGTAATGTTATTCACTTCACTGTGAAAGGAAAATCAGCACAGGTACTGTTTAATCCATCTAGTGCACTGCAGACAGGCACATGCATGTGCACACACACATGCCAATATTATTCTGAGGTTGATTTCTAACCGTTTATGACATTACGAAAAGGTTTTTGACACAAAGGGCAGGCTTGGGGAGATTCTACAGTCATTGTCATTTCATCAGTGATGGTAAAGCAGTGTTCCTGCATTCAGGCTCCTCCACCACTCTGAGAATGTCCCTGTAAATGTCAGGCTGTTTAAAGAGCACTAAAGACAATAAATCCCAGGCCTGCTCTCCTGATAACAGCTGGTCAGTCTCCTGCTCTCCTGATAACAGCTGGTCAGTCTCCTGCTCTCCTGATAACAGCTGGTCAGTCTCCTGCTCTCCTGATAACAGCTGGTCAGTCTCCTGCTCTCCTGATAACAGCTGGTCAGTCTCCTGCTCTCCTGATAACAGCTGGTCAGTCTCCTGCTCTCCTGATAACAGCTGGTCAGTCTCCTGCTCTCCTGATAACAGCTGGTCAGTCTCCTGCTCTCCTGATAACAGCTGGTCAGTCTCCTGCTCTCCTGAAAACAGATGGTCAGTCTCCTGCTCTCCTGATAACAGCTGGTCAGTCTCCTGCTCTCCTGATAACAGCTGGTCAGTCTCCTCTACTTCTACTTCTCTCAGCCATTCACAGTAACACCACTCACAGCAAATGGGTCCGTAATCGCTAGTGGAGAAAAACATCACCACTGTAATGTTCATGAAGGCCACCTCGTCTTGATCCGTCTTTTGTCAACCTTCCATCTTTTTGTCAGTGTCTCGGCCTATTCTTTCAGGAATCAAATATAGCAAACCAAAATGGGCACCTACCTGCACAGCATATTACTGGCCTGCACTGTCATGGGAAGAGATATGAGTGAACTGTCAACCGTTTGACTCATAGCAGACACACAGAAACTCTCTCTCCCTTCACAGTCACGGCACACTCACCCTCTTCTGCTCCCTCCACAGTCACCACACACTCACCCTCTTCTGCTCCCTCCACAGTCATCACACACTCACCCTCTTCTGCTCCCTCCACAGTCACCACACACTCACCCTCTTCTGCTCCCTCCACAGTCACCACACACTCACCCTCTTCTGCTCCCTCCACAGTCACCACACACTCACTCTCTTCTGCTCCCTCCACAGTCACGGCACACTCACCCTCTTCTGCTCCCTCCACAGTCACCCTCTTCTGCTCCCTCCACAGTCACCACACACTCACCCTCTTCTGCTCCCTCCACAGTCACCACACACTCACCCTCTTCTGCTCCCTCCACAGTCACCACACACTCACCCTCTTCTGCTCCCTCCACAGTCACCACACACTCACCCTCTTCTGCTCCCTCCACAGTCACCACACACTCACCCTCTTCTGCTCCCTCCACAGTCACCACACACTCACCCTCTTCTGCTCCCTCCACAGTCACCACACACTCACCCTTTTCTGCTCCCTCCATTGACTCCTCAGACGGTCATCTAGCCTGCGTGCAGCCGAGGCCCACTGTGCAGCCAGCCTGCGCATCCTTCTCTTCATGAAACTCAGAGACTCCTTCCCCGTACCCACCTGCTCCAGGAGGGCCCCGATGTCTGACCGGAATGCCGCCTGGAGGACAGGAAAAGGAACATCTAAAAAAAAATTCTCCCCATACTATGTTAATCACTTTGAGCACCTAGAAAAAACTATATATAAGTCCAATACATTAAACACCTCCCCAAACCTGTACAAAACAGCCACATGGTAACCACTAATATCCACCAGCCCTACTTGGAGTTGAGTGGAGATGGGTGTTATATGAGTACAGCTCTCCCTGTCATACCCATTCCCCCTGGAGGCAAGGCTCTCAGATAGTGTTGCCTGAGGGACTCCTGCCTCATGCTCATAAACATGCTGCCTTCATTTCACTCCGCATGTTTCCCAGCCCTTTTTAATCGCTGGATCACAGTGCAATCTGAGCAGCCAAGTGCTAATCAATGTTGTAACTGCATAAGGGAGCACAGAGGACTTATAAATGGCACATAGACAGTCACACAAACCTCTCCGTCTCTCTCTCTCTCACACACACACACACACACACACACACACACACAGTGGGGACACACAATCCCTCTTTCCTTCCACACACATACTCTTGCTTATGCACACATACAAAATCAATATGAGATGCATTACTTTCGCACTACAGGTTAATTATTGTTTGGAAAGCAACTTGTAGGTGCCTCTGTGAACGCAGAGGAACACCTGAGAGAAGTCACAGGATT
The DNA here is from genome assembly GCF_021184085.1 of Oncorhynchus gorbuscha. Lineage (NCBI taxonomy): Eukaryota > Metazoa > Chordata > Actinopteri > Salmoniformes > Salmonidae > Oncorhynchus > Oncorhynchus gorbuscha. The sequence continues at coordinate 36,944,243 of NC_060198.1, read as the reverse complement.
AGTCCAGCTGGATCCAGGCAGGTAGTTAGAATCCATGATTAAGCTGCATAGATCATTGAAATGAGCAGCCGACCCATTGGTGTGTAGTGTACAGCGCTCCGGGGAGCAGCAACGAACTAGAACACCTGGCCCTGGTGGCCACAGAAATAACTGGAATGCTGCTCTCACAAGAAAAACAGCAACAGAATAGACTGAGAATAGACTGAGTGACTGTATATCCACACTCCCCTCCCAGGAGACTGTGTGCCAGTCGGATACAGGGAAATTAGAGTGGAGATGAAATACAAAGACTAGTATAGACACTAAATCTGTACACACACACACATAAACACACTATAGCAGCCCTGTAAACAGCCCATGCCAACGCAGCTATCCCACCTGTCTCTTGGGGAAAGGTTTGTGCGTGGGTGTGGTGGTCTGGTTCCTCCAGGTCAGAGGGGGGCAGAACCACTCCACCTCACTCAGGTAGATGAGGAAGGAGCAGTCGGAGCCGTCCACCCCATAGAAGGCATAGCAGGGGTCTGAGGTCCAGCGGGCACGCATCCACTGAGGGAAAAGGTCAAGGGAGAATCAAGTAATGATAAATATATACAGTATCTCTATGTATCAAAGGAGGTCAAAGGGGGTCAAATGTCAGTGTAGAAATTAATGTATTATAGCTAAGGAACCCATGAAATCTGACTTGGACTTGGTCAAGGTCCTTTCATTGATCTGAACACAGCACTAGACATTGATCCTTGTGAAACAAAGCAGGGTTGATTGAAGCTGATCGTAAAGCTGGAGTTGCAGGGTAATAAACAGTCCAAGAGCAAAAGGACATAGGGACTGTGGGATCAGGAAAACCACTGTGAAATTGCATGACATGCGGACTTACATCCACCTTGCTGGGGCAGTCTGGGTAGTGAGGGTCTTTGGGCACCTCACACTGTCCTGTTGCGCCATCCTTAACTGTGGGACGAAAACACATGTATTAACAACAAACACCTCCCTATGAATCCTTAAAATACCTGCTCATAACTTTGCTATTCAGCCCTATGAGGATAGTGTGGAACAGTTGGGGCAGAGACCAGACAAGCTTTTCAACAGGTCATACCTAAAAGGGAGCATACCTTGGCTTTAGCACTAGTCTCTTGTATTAGAGCAGAACTCTCCTGGCCATGGGCATAGAACAGAGTGTTAACCAGACTGTTGGGTTAGTTAACTCTAGTGGCCATGGGGATAGAACAGAGCATTAGACAGACTGTTGGGTTAGTTAACTCTAGTGGCCATGGGAATAGAACAGAGCATTAGACAGACTGTTGGGTTAGTTAACTCTAGTGGCCATGGGAATAGAACAGAGCATTAGACAGACTGTTGGGTTAGTTAACTCTAGTGGCCATGGGGATAGAACAGTGTGTTAGACTGTTGGGTTAGTTAACTCTAGTGGCCATGGGGATAGAACAGAGTGTTAGACAGGCTGTTGGGTTAGTTAACGCTACTGGCCATGGGGATAGAACAGTGTGTTAGACTGTTGGGTTAGTTAACTCTAGTGGCCATGGGGATAGAACAGAGTGTTATAGACAGGCCATGGGGATAGAACAGAGTGTTATAGACAGGCCATGGGGATAGAACAGAGTGTTAGACAGGCTGTTGGGTTAATTAACTCTAGTGGCCATGGGGATAGAACAGAGTGTTAGACTGTTGGGTTAGTTAACGCTACTGGCCATGGGGATATAACAGTGTGTTAGACTGTTGGGTTAATTAACTCTAGTGGCCATGGGGATAGAACAGACTGTTAGACAGGCTGTTGGGTTAGAACAGAGTGTTATAGACAGGCCATGGGGATAGAACTCTAGTGGCCATGGGGATAACTCTAGTGGCCATGGGGATAGAACAGAGTGTTAGACAGGCTGTTGGGTTAGTTAACTCTAGTGGCCATGGGGATAGAACAGAGTGTTAGACAGGCTGTTGGGTTAGTTAACTCTAGTGGCCATGGGGATAGAACAGAGTGTTAGACAGGCTGTTGGGTTAGTTAACTCTAGTGGCCATGGGGATAGAACAGAGCGTTAGACAGGCTGTTGGGTTAGTTAACTCTAGTGGCCATGGGGATAGAACAGAGCGTTAGACAGGCTGTTGGGTTAGTTAACTCTAGTGGCCATGGGGATAGAACAGAGCGTTAGACAGGCTGTTGGGTTAGTTAACTCTAGTGGCCATGGGGATAGAACAGAGTGTTAGACAGGCTGTTAGGTTAGTTAACTCTAGTGGCCATGGGGATAGAACAGAGCGTTAGACAGACTGTTGGGTTAGTTAACGCTACTGGCCATGGGGATAGAACAGAGTGTTAGACAGGCTGTTGGGTTAGTTAACTCTAATAGCCTTGGGCATAGAACAGAGTGTTAGCCAGACTGTTGGGTTAGTTAACTCTAGTGGCCATGGGGATAAAACAGAGTGTTAGACAGGCTGTTGGGTTAGTTAACTCTACTGGTCATGCGGATAGAACAGTGTGTTAGACTGTTGGATTAGTTAACTCTAGTGGTCATGGGGAGAGAACAGAGTGTTAGACAGGCCATGGGGATAGACCAGAGTGTTAGACAGGCTGTTGGGTTACTTAACTCTACTGGCCATGGGGATAGAACAGACTGTTAGACAGGCTGTTGGGTTAGTTAACGCTACTGGCCATGGGGATAGAACAGAGCGTTAGACAGGCTGTTGGGTTACTTAACTCTACTGGCCATGGGGATAGAACAGACTGTTAGACAGGCTGTTGGGTTAGTTAACGCTACTGGCCATGGGGATAGAACAGAGCGTTAGACAGACTGTTGGGTTAGTTAACTCTAGTGGCCATGGGGATAGAACAGAGCGTTAGACAGACTGTTGGGTTAGTTAACTCTAGTGGCCATGGGGATAGAACAGTGTGTTAGACTGTTGGGTTAGTTAACTCTAGTGGCCATGGGGATAGAACAGAGTGTTATAGACAGGCCATGGGGATAGAACAGAGTGTTAGACAGGCTGTTGGGTTAGTTAACGCTACTGGCCATGGGGATATAACAGAGCGTTAGACAGACTGTTGGGTTAGTTAACTCTAGTGGCCATGGGGATAGAACAGAGTGTTAGACAGGCTGTTGGGTTAATTAACTCTAGTGGCCATGGGGATAGAACAGTGTGTTAGACAGGCTGTTGGGTTAGTTAACTCTAGTGGCCATGGGGATAGAACAGAGTGTTAGACAGGCTGTTGGGTTAGTTAACGCTACTGGCCATGGGGATAGAACAGAGTGTTAGACTGTTGGGTTAGTTAACTCTAGTGGCCATGGGGATAGAACAGAGCGTTAGATAGACTGCTGGGTTAGTTAACTCTAGTGGCCATGGGGATAGAACAGAGTGTTAGACTGTTGGGTTAGTTAACTCTAGTGGCCATGGGGATAGAACAGAGCGTTAGACAGACTGTTGGGTTAGTTAACTCTAGTGGCCATGGGGATAAAACAGAGTGTTAGACAGGCTGTTGGGTTAGTTAACTCTACTGGCCATGCGGATAGAACAGTGTGTTAGACTGTTGGGTTAGTTAACTCTAGTGGCCATGGGGAGAGAACAGAGTGTTAGACAGGCCATGGGGATAGAACAGAGTGTTAGACAGGCTGTTGGGTTAGTTAACGCTACTGGCCATGGGGATAGAACAGAGTGTTAGACAGGCTGTTGGGTTACTTAACTCTACTGGCCATGGGGATAGAACAGACCGTTAGACAGGCTGTTGGGTTACTTAACGCTACTGGCCATGGGGATATAACAGTGTGTTAGACAGGCTGTTGGGTTAGTTAACGCTACTGGCCATGGGGATATAACAGTGTGTTAGACAGGCTGTTGGGTTAGTTAACTCTAGTGGCCATGGGGATAGAACAGTGTGTTAGACAGGCTGTTGGGTTAGTTAACGCTACTGGCCATGGGGATAGAACAGTGTGTTAGACAGGCTGTTGGGTTAGTTACCGCTACTGGCCATGGGGATATAACAGTGTGTTAGACTGTTGGGTTAGTTAACGCTACTGGCCATGGGGATAGAACAGAGTGTTAGACAGGCTGTTGGGTTAGTTAACTCTAGTGGCCATGGGGATAGAACAGAGTGTTAGACAGGCTGTTGGGTTAGTTAACGCTACTGGCCATGGGGATAGAACAGTGTGTTAGACTGTTGGGTTAGTTAACTCTAGTGGCCATGGGGATAGAACAGAGTGTTAGACAGGCTGTTGGGTTAGTTAATGCTACTGGCCATGGGGATAGAACAGAGTGTTAGACAGGCTGTTGGGGTAGTTAACTCTCGTGGCCATGGGGATAGAACAGAGTGTTTGACAGGCTGTTGGGTTAGTTAATGCTACTGGCCATGGGGATAGAACAGTGTGTTAGACAGGCTGTTGGGTTAGTTAATGCTACTGGCCATGGGGATAGAACAGAGTGTTAGACAGGCAATGGGGATAGAACAGAGCGTTAGACAGGCTGTTGGGTTAGTTAACTCTACTAGCCTTGGGCATAGAACAGAGTGTTAACCAGACTGTTGGGTTAGTTAACTCTAGTGGCCATGGGAATAGAACAGAGCATTAGACAGACTGTTGGGTTAGTTAAATCTAGTGGCCATGGGGATAGAACAGAGCATTAGACAGACTGTTGGGTTAGTTAACTCTAGTGGCCATGGGGATAGAACAGTGTGTTAGACTGTTGGGTTAGTTAACTCTAGTGGCCATGGGGATAGAACAGTGTGTTAGACTGTTGGGTTAGTTAACTCTAGTGGCCATGGGGATAGAACAGTGTGTTAGACTGTTGGGTTAGTTAACGCTACTGGCCATGGGGATAGAACAGTGTGTTAGACTGTTGGGTTAGTTAACTCTAGTGGCCATGGGGATAGAACAGAGTGTTAGACAGGCTGTTAGGTTAGTTAACTCTAGTGGCCATGGGGATAGAACAGAGCATTAGACAGACTGTTGGGTTAGTTAACTCTAGTGGCCATGGGGATAGAACAGAGTGTTAGACAGGCTGTTGGGTTAGTTAACGCTACTGGCCATGGGGATAGAACAGAGCGTTAGACAGACTGTTGGGTTAGTTAACGCTACTGGCCATGGGGATAGAACAGAGTGTTAGACAGGCTGTTGGGTTAGTTAACTCTAATAGCCTTGGGCATAGAACAGAGTGTTAGCCAGACTGTTGGGTTAGTTAACTCTAGTGGCCATGGGGATAGAACAGAGTGTTAGACAGGCTGTTGGGTTAGTTAATGCTACTGGCCATGGGGATAGAACAGAGTGTTAGACAGGCTGTTGGGTTAGTTAACTCTACTGGCCATGGGGATAGAACAGAGCGTTAGACTGTTGGGGTAGTTAACTCTTGTGGCCATGGGGATAGAACAGAGTGTTTGACAGGCTGTTGGGTTAGTTAATGCTACTGGCCATGGGGATAGAACAGTGTGTTAGACAGGCTGTTGGGTTAGTTAACTCTAGTGGCCATGGGAATAGAACAGAGCATTAGACAGACTGTTGGGTTAGTTAACTCTAGTGGCCATGGGGATAGAACAGAGCATTAGACAGACTGTTGGGTTAGTTAACTCTAGTGGCCATGGGGATAGAACAGAGTGTTAGACAGGCTGTTGGGTTAGTTAACTCTAGTGGCCATGGGGATAGAACAGTGTGTTAGACTGTTGGGTTAGTTAACTCTAGTGGCCATGGGGATAGAACAGAGTGTTTAGTTAGACACAGAGTGTTAGACAGGCCATGGGGATAGAACAGAGTTGTTAGTTAACTCAGTGGCCTGGGGTTAGAACAGAGTGTTAGACAGGCCATGGGGGGATAGAACAGAGTGTTAGATAGGTTAGACAGAGTGTTAGACAGGCTGTTGGGTTAGTTAACTCTAGTGGCCATGGGGATAGAACAGAGTGTTAGACAGGCTGTTGGGTTAGTTAACTCTAGTGGCCATGGGGATAGAACAGAGTGTTAGACAGGCTGTTGGGTTAGTTAACTCTAGTGGCCATGGGGATAGAACAGAGTTGGGTTAGACAGCTACTGGCCATGGGGATAGAACTGTTGGGTTAGTTAACTCTAGTGGCCATGGGGATAGAACAGAGTGTTAGACAGGCTGTTGGGTTAGTTAATGCTAGTGGCCATGGGGATAGAACAGAGTGTTAGAGGCTGTTGGGTTAGTTAAAGTGGCCATGGGGATAGAACAGAGTGTTAGACAGGCTGTTGGGTTAGTTAACTCTACTGGCCATGGGGATAGAACAGTGGCCATGGGGATAGAACAGAATGTTAGACAGGCAATGGGGATAGAACAGAGTGTTAGACAGGCTGTTGGGTTAGTTAACTCTACTGGCCATGGGGATAGAACAGAGTGTTAACAGACTGTTGGGTTAGTTAACTCTAGTGGCCATGGGGATAGAACAGAGCATTAGACAGACTGTTGGGTTAGTTAAATCTAGTGGCCATGGGGATAGAACAGAGCATTAGACAGACTGTTGGGTTAGTTAACTCTAGTGGCCATGGGGATAGAACAGAGACTGTTGGGTTAGTTAACTCTAGTGGCCATGGGGATAGAACAGTGTGTTAGACTGTTGGGTTAGTTAACTCTAGTGGCCATGGGGATAGAACAGTGTGTTAGACTGTTGGGTTAGTTAACGCTACTGGCCATGGGGATAGAACAGTGTGTTAGACTGTTGGGTTAGTTAACTCTAGTGGCCATGGGGATAGAACAGAGTGTTAGACAGGCTGTTAGGTTAGTTAACTCTAGTGGCCATGGGGATAGAACAGAGCATTAGACAGACTGTTGGGTTAGTTAACTCTAGTGGCCATGGGGATAGAACAGAGTGTTAGACAGGCTGTTGGGTTAGTTAACGCTACTGGCCATGGGGATAGAACAGTGTGTTAGACAGGCTGTTGGGTTAGTTAACTCTAGTGGCCATGGGGATAGAACAGAGTGTTAACCAGACTGTTGGGTTAGTTAACTCTAGTGGCCATGGGAATAGAACAGAGCATTAGACAGACTGTTGGGTTAGTTAACTCTAGTGGCCATGGGGATAGAACAGAGCGTTAGACAGACTGTTGGGTTAGTTAACTCTAGTGGCCATGGGGATAGAACAGAGTGTTAACCAGACTGTTGGGTTAGTTAACTCTAGTGGCCATGGGAATAGAACAGAGCATTAGACAGACTGTTGGGTTAGTTAACTCTACTGGCCATGGGGATAGAACAGACCGTTAGACAGGCTGTTGGGTTACTTAACGCTACTGGCCATGGGGATATAACAGTGTGTTAGACAGGCTGTTGGGTTAGTTAACGCTACTGGCCATGGGGATAGAACAGTGTGTTAGACAGGCTGTTGGGTTAGTTAACTCTAGTGGCCATGGGGATAGAACAGTGTGTTAGACAGGCTGTTGGGTTAGTTAACTCTACTGGCCATGGGGATAGAACAGTGTGTTAGACAGGCTGTTGGGTTAGGTTATGGGGATTAACAGTGTGTTAGACTGTTGGGTTAGTTAAGCTACTGGCCATGGGGATAGAACAGAGTGTTAGACAGGCTGTTGGGTTAGTTAACTCTAGTGGCCATGGGGATAGAACAGAGTGTTAGACAGGCTGTTGGGTTAGTTAACTCTACTGGCCATGGGGATAGAACAGTGTGTTAGACTGTTGGGTTAGTTAACTCTAGTGGCCATGGGGATAGAACAGAGTGTTAGACAGGCTGTTGGGTTAGTTAACGCTACTGGCCATGGGGATAGAACAGAGTGTTAGACAGGCTGTTGGGGTAGTTAACTCTCGTGGCCATGGGGATAGAACAGAGTGTTTGACAGGCTGTTGGGTTAGTTAACTCTACTGGCCATGGGGATAGAACAGAGTGTTAGACAGGCTGTTGGGTTAGTTAACTGCTACTGGCCATGGGGATAGAACAGAGTGTTAGACAGGCAATTAGACAGGCTGTTGGGTTAGTTAACTCTACTGGCCATGGGGATAGAACAGAGTGTTAACCAGACTGTTGGGTTAGTTAACTCTAGTGGCCATGGGGATAGAACAGAGCATTAGACAGACTGTTGGGTTAGTTAAATCTAGTGGCCATGGGGATAGAACAGAGTGTTAGACAGGCTGTTGGGTTAGTTAACTCTAGTGGCCATGGGGATAGAACAGTGTGTTAGACTGTTGGGTTAGTTAACTCTAGTGGCCATGGGGATAGAACAGTGTGTTAGACTGTTGGGTTAGTTAACTCTAGTGGCCATGGGGATAGAACAGTGTGTTAGACTGTTGGGTTAGTTAACGCTACTGGCCATGGGGATAGAACAGTGTGTTAGACTGTTGGGTTAGTTAACTCTAGTGGCCATGGGGATAGAACAGAGTGTTAGACAGGCTGTTGGGTTAGTTAACTCTAGTGGCCATGGGGATAGAACAGAGTGTTAGACAGACTGTTGGGTTAGTTAACTCTAGTGGCCATGGGGATAGAACAGAGTGTTAGACAGGCTGTTGGGTTAGTTAACTCTACTGGCCATGGGGATAGAACAGAGCGTTAGACAGACTGTTGGGTTAGTTAACGCTACTGGCCATGGGGATAGAACAGAGTGTTAGACAGGCTGTTGGGTTAGTTAACTCTAGTGGCCTTGGGGATAGAACAGAGTGTTAGACAGACTGTTGGGTTAGTTAACTCTAGTGGCCATGGGGATAGAACAGAGTGTTAGACAGGCTGTTGGGTTAGTTAATGCTACTGGCCATGGGGATAGAACAGAGTGTTAGACAGGCTGTTGGGTTAGTTAACTCTACTGGCCATGGGGATAGAACAGAGTGTTAGACTGTTGGGTTAGTTAACTCTGTGGCCATGGGGATAGAACAGAGTGTTTGACAGGCTGTTGGGTTAGTTAATGCTACTGGCCATGGGGATAGAACAGTGTGTTAGACAGGCTGTTGGGTTAGTTAACTCTAGTGGCCATGGGAATAGAACAGAGCATTAGACAGACTGTTGGGTTAGTTAACTCTAGTGGCCATGGGGATAGAACAGAGCATTAGACAGACTGTTGGGTTAGTTAACTCTAGTGGCCATGGGGATAGAACAGAGTGTTAGACAGGCTGTTGGGTTAGTTAACTCTAGTGGCCATGGGGATAGAACAGTGTGTTAGACTGTTGGGTTAGTTAACTCTAGTGGCCATGGGGATAGAACAGAGTGTTAGACAGGCCATGGGGATAGAACAGAGTGTTAGACAGGCCATGGGGATAGAACAGAGTGTTAGACAGGCCATGGGGATAGAACAGAGTGTTAGACAGGCCATGGGGATAGAACAGAGTGTTAGACAGGCTGTTGGGTTAGTTAACTCTAGTGGCCATGGGGATAGAACAGAGTGTTAGACAGGCCATGGGGATAGAACAGAGTGTTAGACAGGCCATGGGGATAGAACAGAGTGTTAGATAGGCCATGGGGATAGAACAGAGTGTTAGACAGGCTGTTGGGTTAGTTAACTCTAGTGGCCATGGGGATAGAACAGAGTGTTAGACAGGCTGTTGGGTTAGTTAACTCTAGTGGCCATGGGGATAGAACAGAGTGTTAGACAGGCTGTTGGGTTAGTTAACTCTAGTGGCCATGGGGATAGAACAGAGTGTTAGACAGGCTGTTGGGTTAGTTAACGCTACTGGCCATGGGGATAGAACAGTGTGTTAGACTGTTGGGTTAGTTAACTCTAGTGGCCATGGGGATAGAACAGAGTGTTAGACAGGCTGTTGGGTTAGTTAATGCTACTGGCCATGGGGATAGAACAGAGTGTTAGACAGGCTGTTGGGGTAGTTAACTCTCGTGGCCATGGGGATAGAACAGAGTGTTTGACAGGCTGTTGGGTTAGTTAATGCTACTGGCCATGGGGATAGAACAGTGTGTTAGACAGGCTGTTGGGTTAGTTAACTCTAGTGGCCATGGGGATAGAACAGAGTGTTAGACAGGCAATGGGGATAGAACAGAGCGTTAGACAGGCTGTTGGGTTAGTTAACTCTACTAGCCTTGGGCATAGAACAGAGTGTTAACCAGACTGTTGGGTTAGTTAACTCTAGTGGCCATGGGGATAGAACAGAGCATTAGACAGACTGTTGGGTTAGTTAACTCTAGTGGCCATGGGGATAGAACAGAGTGTTAGACAGGCTGTTGGGTTAGTTAACTCTAGTGGCCATGGGGATAGAACAGTGTGTTAGACTGTTGGGTTAGTTAACTCTAGTGGCCATGGGGATAGAACAGTGTGTTAGACTGTTGGGTTAGTTAACTCTAGTGGCCATGGGGATAGAACAGACTGTTGGGTTGTTTACTGGCCATGGGGATAGAACAGTGTGTTAGACTGTTGGGTTAGTTAACTCTAGTGGCCATGGGGATAGAACAGAGTGTTAGACAGGCTGTTAGGTTAGTTAACTCTAGTGGCCATGGGGATAGAACAGAGTGTTAGACAGACTGTTGGGTTAGTTAACTCTAGTGGCCATGGGGATAGAACAGAGTGTTAGACAGGCTGTTGGGTTAGTTAACTACTGGCCATGGGGATAGAACAGAGTGTTAGACAGGCTGTTGGGTTAGTTAACTCTAGTGGCCATGGGGATAGAACAGAGTGTTAACCAGACTGTTGGGTTAGTTAACTCTAGTGGCCATGGGGATAGAACAGAGCATTAGACAGACTGTTGGGTTAGTTAACTCTAGTGGCCATGGGGATAGAACAGAGCATTAGACAGACTGTTGGTTAGTTAACTCTAGTGGCCATGGGGATAGAACAGAGTGTTAACCAGACTGTTGGGTTAGTTAACTCTAGTGGCCATGGGGAATAGAACAGAGCATTAGACAGACTGTTGGGTTAGTTAACTCTAGTGGCCATGGGGATAGAACAGAGCATTAGACAGACTGTTGGGTTAGTTAACTCTAGTGGCCATGGGGATAGAACAGAGTGTTAGACAGGCTGTTGGGTTAGTTAACTCTAGTGGCCATGGGGATAGAACAGTGTGTTAGACTGTTGGGTTAGTTAACTCTAGTGGCCATGGGGATAGAACAGAGTGTTAGACAGGCCATGGGGATAGAACAGAGTGTTAGACAGGCCATGGGGATAGAACAGAGTGTTAGACAGGCCATGGGGATAGAACAGAGTGTTAGACTGTTGGGTTAGTTAACTCTAGTGGCCATGGGGATAGAACAGAGTGTTAGACAGGCTGTTGGGTTAGTTAACTCTAGTGGCCATGGGGATAGAACAGAGCGTTAGACAGGCTGTTGGGTTAGTTAACTCTAGTGGCCATGGGGATAGAACAGAGTGTTAGACAGGCTGTTAGGTTAGTTAACTCTAGTGGCCATGGGGATAGAACAGAGTGTTAGACAGACTGTTGGGTTAGTTAACGCTACTGGCCATGGGGATAGAACAGAGTGTTAGACAGGCTGTTGGGTTAGTTAACTCTAATAGCCTTGGGCATAGAACAGAGTGTTAGCCAGACTGTTGGGTTAGTTAACTCTAGTGGCCATGGGGATAGAACAGAGTGTTAGACAGGCTGTTGGGTTAGTTAACTTACTGGTCATGCGGATAGAACAGTGTGTTAGACTGTTGGATTAGTTAACTCTAGTGGTCATGGGGGAGAACAGAGTGTTAGACAGGCCATGGGGATAGACCAGAGTGTTAGACAGGCTGTTGGGTTAGTTAACTCTACTGGCCATGGGGATAGAACAGACTGTTAGACAGGCTGTTGGGTTAGTTAACGCTACTGGCCATGGGGATAGAACAGAGCGTTAGACAGGCTGTTGGGTTACTTAACTCTACTGGCCATGGGGATAGAACAGACTGTTAGACAGGCTGTTGGGTTAGTTAACGCTACTGGCCATGGGGATAGAACAGAGCGTTAGACAGACTGTTGGGTTAGTTAACTCTAGTGGCCATGGGGATAGAACAGAGCGTTAGACAGACTGTTGGGTTAGTTAACTCTAGTGGCCATGGGGATAGAACAGTGTGTTAGACTGTTGGGTTAGTTAACTCTAGTGGCCATGGGGATAGAACAGAGTGTTATAGACAGGCCATGGGGATAGAACAGAGTGTTAGACAGGCTGTTGGGTTAGTTAACGCTACTGGCCATGGGGATATAACAGAGCGTTAGACAGACTGTTGGGTTAGTTAACTCTAGTGGCCATGGGGATAGAACAGAGTGTTAGACAGGCTGTTGGGTTAATTAACTCTAGTGGCCATGGGGATAGAACAGTGTGTTAGACAGGCTGTTGGGTTAGTTAACTCTAGTGGCCATGGGGATAGAACAGAGTGTTAGACAGGCTGTTGGGTTAGTTAACTCTACTGGCCATGGGGATAGAACAGTGTGTTAGACTGTTGGGTTAGTTAACTCTAGTGGCCATGGGGATAGAACAGACGTTAGATAGACTGCTGGGTTAGTTAACTCTAGTGGCCATGGGGATAGAACAGAGTGTTAGACTGTTGGGTTAGTTAACTCTAGTGGCCATGGGGATAGAACAGAGCGTTAGACAGACTGTTGGGTTAGTTAACTCTAGTGGCCATGGGGATAAAACAGAGTGTTAGACAGGCTGTTGGGTTAGTTAACTCTACTGGCCATGGGGATAGAACAGAGTGTTAGACTGTTGGGTTAGTTAACTCTAGTGGCCATGGGGAGAGAACAGAGTGTTAGACAGGCCATGGGGATAGAACAGAGTGTTAGACAGGCTGTTGGGTTAGTTAACGCTACTGGCCATGGGGATAGAACAGAGTGTTAGACAGGCTGTTGGGTTACTTAACTCTACTGGCCATGGGGATAGAACAGACCGTTAGACAGGCTGTTGGGTTACTTAACGCTACTGGCCATGGGGATATAACAGTGTGTTAGACAGGCTGTTGGGTTAGTTAACGCTACTGGCCATGGGGATAGAACAGTGTGTTAGACAGGCTGTTGGGTTAGTTAACTCTAGTGGCCATGGGGATAGAACAGTGTGTTAGACAGGCTGTTGGGTTAGTTAACGCTACTGGCCATGGGGATAGAACAGTGTGTTAGACAGGCTGTTGGGTTAGTTAACTCTACTGGCCATGGGGATATAACAGTGTGTTAGACTGTTGGGTTAGTTAACGCTACTGGCCATGGGGATAGAACAGAGTGTTAGACAGGCTGTTGGGTTAGTTAACTCTAGTGGCCATGGGGATAGAACAGAGTGTTAGACAGGCTGTTGGGTTAGTTAACGCTACTGGCCATGGGGATAGAACAGTGTGTTAGACTGTTGGGTTAGTTAACTCTAGTGGCCATGGGGATAGAACAGAGTGTTAGACAGGCTGTTGGGTTAGTTAATGCTACTGGCCATGGGGATAGAACAGAGTGTTAGACAGGCTGTTGGGGTAGTTAACTCTCGTGGCCATGGGGATAGAACAGAGTGTTTGACAGGCTGTTGGGTTAGTTAATGCTACTGGCCATGGGGATAGAACAGTGTGTTAGACAGGCTGTTGGGTTAGTTAACTCTAGTGGCCATGGGGATAGAACAGAGTGTTAGACAGGCAATGGGGATAGAACAGAGCGTTAGACAGGCTGTTGGGTTAGTTAACTCTACTAGCCTTGGGCATAGAACAGAGTGTTAACCAGACTGTTGGGTTAGTTAACTCTAGTGGCCATGGGAATAGAACAGAGCATTAGACAGACTGTTGGGTTAGTTAAATCTAGTGGCCATGGGGATAGAACAGAGCATTAGACAGACTGTTGGGTTAGTTAACTCTAGTGGCCATGGGGATAGAACAGTGTGTTAGACTGTTGGGTTAGTTAACTCTAGTGGCCATGGGGATAGAACAGTGTGTTAGACTGTTGGGTTAGTTAACTCTAGTGGCCATGGGGATAGAACAGTGTGTTAGACTGTTGGGTTAGTTAACTACTGGCCATGGGGATAGAACAGTGTGTTAGACTGTTGGGTTAGTTAACTCTAGTGGCCATGGGGATAGAACAGAGTGTTAGACAGGCTGTTGGGTTAGTTAACTCTAGTGGCCATGGGGATAGAACAGAGCATTAGACAGACTGTTGGGTTAGTTAACTCTAGTGGCCATGGGGATAGAACAGAGTGTTAGACAGGCTGTTGGGTTAGTTAACGCTACTGGCCATGGGGATAGAACAGAGCGTTAGACAGACTGTTGGGTTAGTTAACTCTACTGGCCATGGGGATAGAACAGAGTGTTAGACAGGCTGTTGGGTTAGTTAACTCTAATAGCCTTGGGCATAGAACAGAGTGTTAGCCAGACTGTTGGGTTAGTTAACTCTAGTGGCCATGGGGATAGAACAGAGTGTTAGACAGGCTGTTGGGTTAGTTAATGCTACTGGCCATGGGGATAGAACAGAGTGTTAGACAGGCTGTTGGGTTAGTTAACTCTACTGGCCATGGGGATAGAACAGAGCGTTAGACTGTTGGGGTAGTTAACTCTTGTGGCCATGGGGATAGAACAGAGTGTTTGACAGGCTGTTGGGTTAGTTAATGCTACTGGCCATGGGGATAGAACAGTGTGTTAGACAGGCTGTTGGGTTAGTTAACTCTAGTGGCCATGGGGATAGAACAGAGTGTTAACCAGACTGTTGGGTTAGTTAACTCTAGTGGCCATGGGAATAGAACAGAGCATTAGACAGACTGTTGGGTTAGTTAACTCTAGTGGCCATGGGGATAGAACAGAGCATTAGACAGACTGTTGGGTTAGTTAACTCTAGTGGCCATGGGGATAGAACAGAGTGTTAACCAGACTGTTGGGTTAGTTAACTCTAGTGGCCATGGGAATAGAACAGAGCATTAGACAGACTGTTGGGTTAGTTAACTCTAGTGGCCATGGGGATAGAACAGAGCATTAGACAGACTGTTGGGTTAGTTAACTCTAGTGGCCATGGGGATAGAACAGAGTGTTAGACAGGCTGTTGGGTTAGTTAACTCTAGTGGCCATGGGGATAGAACAGTGTGTTAGACTGTTGGGTTAGTTAACTCTAGTGGCCATGGGGATAGAACAGAGTGTTAGACAGGCCATGGGGATAGAACAGAGTGTTAGACAGGCCATGGGGATAGAACAGAGTGTTAGACAGGCCATGGGGATAGAACAGAGTGTTAGACAGGCCATGGGGATAGAACAGAGCGTTAGACAGGCTGTTGGGTTAGTTAACTCTAGTGGCCATGGGGATAGAACAGAGTGTTAGACAGGCCATGGGGATAGAACAGAGTGTTAGACAGGCCATGGGGATAGAACAGAGTGTTAGATAGGCCATGGGGATAGAACAGAGTGTTAGACAGGCTGTTGGGTTAGTTAACTCTAGTGGCCATGGGGATAGAACAGAGCGTTAGACAGGCTGTTGGGTTAGTTAACTCTAGTGGCCATAGGGATAGAACAGAGCGTTAGACAGGCTGTTGGGTTAGTTAACTCTAGTGGCCATGGGGATAGAACAGAACGTTAGACAGGCTGTTGGGTTAGTTAACTCTAGTGGCCATGGGGATAGAACAGAGTGTTAGACAGGCTGTTAGGTTAGTTAACTCTAGTGGCCATGGGGATAGAACAGAGCGTTAGACAGACTGTTGGGTTAGTTAACTCTAGTGGCCATGGGGATAAAACAGAGCGTTAGACAGGCTGTTGGGTTAGTTAACTCTAGTGGCCATGGGGATAGAACAGAGTGTTAGACAGGCTGTTAGGTTAGTTAACTCTAGTGGCCATGGGGATAGAACAGAGTGTTAGACAGACTGTTGGGTTAGTTAACTCTACTGGCCATGGGGATAGAACAGAGTGTTAGACAGGCTGTTGGGTTAGTTAACTCTAGTGGCCATGGGGATAGAACAGAGTGTTAGCCAGACTGTTGGGTTAGTTAACTCTAGTGGCCATGGGGAGAGAACAGAGTGTTAGACAGGCCATGGGGATAGACCAGAGTGTTAGACAGGCTGTTGGGTTAGTTAACTCTACTGGCCATGGGGATAGAACAGACTGTTAGACAGGCTGTTGGGTTAGTTAACGCTACTGGCCATGGGGATAGAACAGAGTGTTAGACAGGCTGTTGGGTTACTTAACTCTACTGGCCATGGGGATAGAACAGACTGTTAGACAGGCTGTTGGGTTAGTTAACGCTACTGGCCATGGGGATAGAACAGAGCGTTAGACAGACTGTTGGGTTAGTTAACTCTAGTGGCCATGGGGATAGAACAGAGTGTTAGACAGGCTGTTGGGTTAGTTAACGCTACTGGCCATGGGGATATAACAGAGCGTTAGACAGACTGTTGGGTTAGTTAACTCTAGTGGCCATGGGGATAGAACAGTGTGTTAGACTGTTGGGTTAGTTAACTCTAGTGGCCATGGGGATAGAACAGAGTGTTAGACAGGCCATGGGGATAGAACAGAGTGTTAGACAGGCCATGGGGATAGAACAGAGTGTTAGACAGGCCATGGGGATAGAACAGAGTGTTAGACAGGCCATGGGGATAGAACAGAGCGTTAGACAGGCTGTTGGGTTAGTTAACTCTAGTGGCCATGGGGATAGAACAGAGTGTTAGACAGGCCATGGGGATAGAACAGAGTGTTAGACAGGCCATGGGGATAGAACAGAGTGTTAGATAGGCCATGGGGATAGAACAGAGTGTTAGACAGGCTGTTGGGTTAGTTAACTCTAGTGGCCATGGGGATAGAACAGAGCGTTAGACAGGCTGTTGGGTTAGTTAACTCTAGTGGCCATGGGGATAGAACAGAGCGTTAGACAGGCTGTTGGGTTAGTTAACTCTAGTGGCCATGGGGATAGAACAGAGCGTTAGACAGGCTGTTGGGTTAGTTAACTCTAGTGGCCATGGGGATAGAACAGAGTGTTAGACAGGCTGTTAGGTTAGTTAACTCTAGTGGCCATGGGGATAGAACAGAGTGTTAGACAGACTGTTGGGTTAGTTAACGCTACTGGCCATGGGGATAGAACAGAGTGTTAGACAGGCTGTTGGGTTAGTTAACTCTAATAGCCTTGGGCATAGAACAGAGTGTTAGCCAGACTGTTGGGTTAGTTAACTCTAGTGGCCATGGGGATAAAACAGAGCGTTAGACAGGCTGTTGGGTTAGTTAACTCTAGTGGCCATGGGGATAGAACAGAGTGTTAGACAGGCTGTTAGGTTAGTTAACTCTAGTGGCCATGGGGATAGAACAGAGCGTTAGACAGACTGTTGGGTTAGTTAACGCTACTGGCCATGGGGATAGAACAGAGTGTTAGACAGGCTGTTGGGTTAGTTAACTCTAATAGCCTTGGGCATAGAACAGAGTGTTAGCCAGACTGTTGGGTTAGTTAACTCTAGTGGCCATGGGGAGAGAACAGAGTGTTAGACAGGCCATGGGGATAGACCAGAGTGTTAGACAGGCTGTTGGGTTACTTAACTCTACTGGCCATGGGGATAGAACAGACTGTTAGACAGGCTGTTGGGTTAGTTAACGCTACTGGCCATGGGGATAGAACAGAGCGTTAGACAGGCTGTTGGGTTACTTAACTCTACTGGCCATGGGGATAGAACAGACTGTTAGACAGGCTGTTGGGTTAGTTAACGCTACTGGCCATGGGGATAGAACAGAGCGTTAGACAGACTGTTGGGTTAGTTAACTCTAGTGGCCATGGGGATAGAACAGAGTGTTAGACAGGCTGTTGGGTTAGTTAACGCTACTGGCCATGGGGATATAACAGAGCGTTAGACAGACTGTTGGGTTAGTTAACTCTAGTGGCCATGGGGATAGAACAGTGTGTTAGACTGTTGGGTTAGTTAACTCTAGTGGCCATGGGGATAGAACAGAGTGTTATAGACAGGCCATGGGGATAGAACAGAGTGTTAGACAGGCCATGGGGATAGAACAGAGTGTTAGACAGGCTGTTGGGTTAGTTAACGCTACTGGCCATGGGGATAGAACAGAGTGTTAGACTGTTGGGTTAGTTAACTCTAGTGGCCATGGGGATAGAACAGAGCGTTAGACAGACTGCTGGGTTAGTTAACTCTAGTGGCCATGGGGATAGAACAGAGTGTTAGACTGTTGGGTTAGTTAACTCTAGTGGCCATGGGGATAGAACAGAGCGTTAGACAGACTGTTGGGTTAGTTAACTCTAGTGGCCATGGGGATAAAACAGAGTGTTAGACAGGCTGTTGGGTTAGTTAACTCTACTGGCCATGCGGATAGAACAGTGTGTTAGACTGTTGGGTTAGTTAACTCTAGTGGCCATGGGGGAGAACAGAGTGTTAGACAGGCCATGGGGATAGAACAGAGTGTTAGACAGGCTGTTGGGTTAGTTAACGCTACTGGCCATGGGGATAGAACAGAGTGTTAGACAGGCTGTTGGGTTACTTAACTCTACTGGCCATGGGGATAGAACAGAGTGTTAGACAGGCTGTTGGGTTACTTAACGCTACTGGCCATGGGGATATAACAGTGTGTTAGACAGGCTGTTGGGTTAGTTAACGCTACTGGCCATGGGGATATAACAGTGTGTTAGACAGGCTGTTGGGTTAGTTAACTCTAGTGGCCATGGGGATAGAACAGAGTGTTAGACAGGCCATGGGGATAGAACAGAGTGTTAGACAGGCTGTTGGGTTACTTAACTCTACTGGCCATGGGGATAGAACAGACCGTTAGACAGGCTGTTGGGTTAGTTAACGCTACTGGCCATGGGGATATAACAGTGTGTTAGACAGGCTGTTGGGTTAGTTAACGCTACTGGCCATGGGGATAGAACAGTGTGTTAGACAGGCTGTTGGGTTAGTTAACGCTACTGGCCATGGGGATAGAACAGTGTGTTAGACAGGCTGTTGGGTTAGTTACCGCTACTGGCCATGGGGATATAACAGTGTGTTAGACTGTTGGGTTAGTTAACGCTACTGGCCATGGGGATAGAACAGAGTGTTAGACAGGCCATGGGGATAGAACAGAGTGTTAGACAGGCTGTTGGGTTAGTTAACGCTACTGGCCATGGGGATAGAACAGTGTGTTAGACTGTTGGGTTAGTTAACTCTAGTGGCCATGGGGATAGAACAGAGTGTTAGACAGGCTGTTGGGTTAGTTAATGCTACTGGCCATGGGGATAGAACAGAGTGTTAGACAGGCTGTTGGGTTAGTTAACGCTACTGGCCATGGGGATAGAACAGAGCGTTAGACAGGCTGTTGGGTTAGTTAACTCTAGTGGCCATGGGGATAGAACAAAGTGTTAGACAGACTGTTGGGTTAGTTAACTCTAGTGGCCATGGGGGTAGAACAGAGTGTTAGACAGACTGTTGGGTTAGTTAACTCTAGTGGCCATGGGGGTAGAACAGAGTGTTAGACAGACTGTTGGGTTAGTTAACTCTAGTGGCAATGGGGATAGAACAGAGTGTTAGACAGGCCATGGGGATAGAACAGAGTGTTAGACAGGCTGTTGGGTTAGTTAACTCTAGTGGCCATGGGGATAGAACAGAGTGTTAGACAGGCCATGGGGATAGAACAGTGTTAGACAGGCCATGGGGATAGAACAGAGTGTTAGACAGGCCATGGGGATAGAACAGAGTGTTATAGACAGGCCATGGGGATAGAACAGAGTGTTAGACAGGCCATGGGGATAGAACAGAGTGTTATAGACAGGCCATGGGGATAGAACAGAGTGTTAGACAGGCCATGGGGATAGAACAGAGTGTTAGACAGGCCATGGGGATAGAACAGAGTGTTAGACAGGC
The DNA here is from genome assembly GCF_021184085.1 of Oncorhynchus gorbuscha. NCBI lineage: Eukaryota > Metazoa > Chordata > Actinopteri > Salmoniformes > Salmonidae > Oncorhynchus > Oncorhynchus gorbuscha. The sequence continues at coordinate 36,924,628 of NC_060198.1, read as the reverse complement.
CATGGGGATAGAACAGAGTGTTAGACTGGCCATGGGGATAGAACAGAGTGTTAGACAGGCTGTTGGGTTAGTTAACTCTACTGGCCATGGGGATAGAACAGAGTGTTAGACAGGCTGTTGGGTTAGTTAACTGGCCATGGGGATAGTGTTGGCCATGGGGATAGAACAGAGTGTTAGACAGGCTGTTGGGTTAGTTAACGCTACTGGCCATGGGGATAGAACAGAGTGTTAGACAGGCTGTTGGGTTAGTTAACTCTACTGGCCATGGGGATAGAACAGAGTGTTAGACAGGCTGTTGGGTTAGTTAACGCTACTGGCCATGGGGATAGAACAGAGTGTTAGACAGGCTGTTGGGTTAGTTAACTCTACTGGCCATGGGGGCCATGGGGATAGAACAGAGTGCAGAGTGTTAGACAGGCTGTTGGGTTAGTTAACGCTACTGGCCATGGGGATAGAACAGAGTGTTAGACAGGCTGTTGGGTTAGTTAACGCTACTGGCCATGGGGATAGAACAGAGTGTTAGACAGGCCATGGGGATAGAACAGTGTGTTAGACAGGCCATGGGGATAGAACAGAGTGTTAGACAGGCCATGGGGATAGAACAGAGCGTTAGCAGGCTGTTGTTAGTTAACTCTAGTGGCCATGGGGATAGAACAGAGTGTTACTGGCCATGGGGATAGAACAGAGTGTTAGACTGTTGGGTTAGTTAACTCTAGTGGCCATGGGGATAGAACAGAGCGTTAGACAGGCTGTTGGGTTAGTTAACACTACTGGCCATGGGGATAGAACAGTGTGTTAGACTGTTGGGTTAGTTAACTCTAGTGGCCATGGGGATAGAACAGAGTGTTAGACAGGCCATGGGGATAGAACAGAGTGTTAGACAGGCTGTTGGGTTAGTTAACTCTAGTGGCCATGGGGATAGAACAGAGCGTTAGACAGGCTGTTGGGTTAGTTAACTCTACTGGCCATGGGGATAGAACAGAGCTTTAGACAGACTGTTGGGTTAGTTAACTCTAGTGGCCATGGGGATAGAACAGAGTGTTAGACAGGCTGTTGGGTTAGTTAACTCTACTGGCCATGGGGATAGAACAGAGTGTTAGACAGACTGTTGGGTTAGTTAACTCTAGTGGCCATGGGGATAGAACAGAGTGTTAGACAGGCTGTTGGGTTAGTTAACTCTACTGGCCATGGGGATAGAACAGAGCGTTAGACAGGCTGTTGGGTTAGTTAACTCTAGTGGCCATGGGGATAGAACAGAGTGTTAGACTGTTGGGGTTAACTCTAGTGGCCATGGGGATAGAACAGAGTGTTAACAGGCCATGGGGATAGAACAGAGTGTTAGACAGGCTGTTGGGTTAGTTAACTCTAGTGGCCATGGGGATAGAACAGAGTGTTAGACAGGCTGTTGGGTTAGTTAACTCTAGTGGCCATGGGGATAGAACAGAGTGTTAGACAGGCCATGGGGATAGAACAGGCTGTTGGGTTAGTTAACTCTACTGGCCATGGGGATAGAACAGAGTGTTAGACAGGCTGTTGGGTTAGTTAACTCTTGTGGCCATGGGGATAGAACAGAGCGTTAGACAGGCTGTTGGGTTAGTTAACTCTAGTGGCCATGGGGATAGAACAAAGTGTTAGACAGACTGTTGGGTTAGTTAACTCTAGTGGCCATGGGGATAGAACAGAGTGTTAGACAGACTGTTGGGTTAGTTAACTCTAGTGGCCATGGGGATAGAACAGAGTGTTAGACAGACTGTTGGGTTAGTTAACTCTAGTGGCAATGGGGATAGAACAGAGTGTTAGACAGGCCATGGGGATAGAACAGAGTGTTAGACAGGCTGTTGGGTTAGTTAACTCTAGTGGCCATGGGGATAGAACAGAGTGTTAGACAGGCCATGGGGATAGAACAGTGTTAGACAGGCCATGGGGATAGAACAGAGTGTTAGACAGGCCATGGGGATAGAACAGAGTGTTATAGACAGGCCATGGGGATAGAACAGAGTGTTAGACAGGCCATGGGGATAGAACTGTTAGACAGGCCATGGGGATAGAACAGAGTGTTAGACAGGCCATGGGGATAGAACAGAGTGTTAGACAGGCCATGGGGATAGAACAGAGTGTTAGACAGGCCATGGGGATAGAACAGAGTGTTAGACAGGCCATGGGGATAGAACAGAGTGTTAGACAGGCTGTTGGGTTAGTTAACTCTACTGGCCATGGGGATAGAACAGAGTGTTAGACAGGCTGTTGGGTTAGTTAACGCTACTGGCCATGGGGATAGAACAGAGTGTTAGACAGGCCATGGGGATAGAACAGAGTGTTAGACAGGCTGTTGGGTTAGTTAACGCTACTGGCCATGGGGATAGAACAGAGTGTTAGACAGGCTGTTGGGTTAGTTAACGCTACTGGCCATGGGGATAGAACAGAGTGTTAGACAGGCTGTTGGGTTAGTTAACGCTACTGGCCATGGGGATAGAACAGAGTGTTAGACAGGCTGTTGGGTTAGTTAACGCTACTGGCCATGGGGATAGAACAGAGTGTTAGACAGGCCATGGGGATAGAACAGAGTGCAGAGTGTTAGACAGGCTGTTGGGTTAGTTAACGCTACTGGCCATGGGGATAGAACAGAGTGTTAGACAGGCTGTTGGGTTAGTTAACGCTACTGGCCATGGGGATAGAACAGAGTGTTAGACAGGCCATGGGGATAGAACAGTGTGTTAGACAGGCCATGGGGATAGAACAGAGTGTTAGACAGGCCATGGGGATAGAACAGAGCGTTAGCAGGCTGTTGGGTTAGTTAACTCTAGTGGCCATGGGGATAGAACAGAGTGTTAGACAGGCCATGGGGATAGAACAGAGTGTTAGACTGTTGGGTTAGTTAACTCTAGTGGCCATGGGGATAGAACAGAGCGTTAGACAGGCTGTTGGGTTAGTTAACACTACTGGCCATGGGGATAGAACAGTGTGTTAGACTGTTGGGTTAGTTAACTCTAGTGGCCATGGGGATAGAACAGAGTGTTAGACAGGCCATGGGGATAGAACAGAGTGTTAGACAGGCTGTTGGGTTAGTTAACTCTAGTGGCCATGGGGATAGAACAGAGCGTTAGACAGGCTGTTGGGTTAGTTAACTCTACTGGCCATGGGGATAGAACAGAGCTTTAGACAGACTGTTGGGTTAGTTAACTCTAGTGGCCATGGGGATAGAACAGAGCGTTAGACAGGCTGTTGGGTTAGTTAACTCTACTGGCCATGGGGATAGAACAGAGCTTTAGACAGACTGTTGGGTTAGTTAACTCTAGTGGCCATGGGGATAGAACAGAGCGTTAGACAGGCTGTTGGGTTAGTTAACTCTACTGGCCATGGGGATAGAACAGAGCGTTAGACAGGCTGTTGGGTTAGTTAACACTACTGGCCATGGGGATAGAACAGTGTGTTAGACTGTTGGGTTAGTTAACTCTAGTGGCCATGGGGATAGAACAGAGTGTTAGACAGGCCATGGGGATAGAACAGAGTGTTAGACAGGCTGTTGGGTTAGTTAACTCTAGTGGCCATGGGGATAGAACAGAGTGTTAGACTGTTGGGTTAGTTAACTCTAGTGGCCATGGGGATAGAACAGAGTGTTAGACAGGCCATGGGGATAGAACAGAGCGTTAGACAGGCTGTTGGGTTAGTTAACTCTACTGGCCATGGGGATAGAACAGAGTGTTAGACAGGCTGTTGGGTTAGTTAACTCTTGTGGCCATGGGGATAGAACAGAGTGTTAGACTGTTGGGTTAGTTAACTCTAGTGGCCATGGGGATAGAACAGAGTGTTAGACAGGCCATGGGGATAGAACAGAGTGTTAGACAGGCTGTTGGGTTAGTTAACTCTAGTGGCCATGGGGATAGAACAGAGTGTTAGACAGACTGTTGGGTTAGTTAACTCTAGTGGCCATGGGGATAGAACAGAGTGTTAGACAGGCCATGGGGATAGAACAGAGCGTTAGACAGGCTGTTGGGTTAGTTAACTCTACTGGCCATGGGGATAGAACAGAGTGTTAGACAGGCTGTTGGGTTAGTTAACTCTAGTGGCCATGGGGATAGAACAGAGCGTTAGACAGGCTGTTGGGTTAGTTAACTCTACTGGCCATGGGGATAGAACAGAGCTTTAGACAGACTGTTGGGTTAGTTAACTCTAGTGGCCATGGGGATAGGGATAGAGACAGGCTGTTGTTAGACTCTACTGGCCATGGGGATAGAACAGAGTTTAGACAGGCTGTTGGGTTAGTTAACTCTAGTGGCCATGGGGATAGAACAGAGTGTTAGACAGGCCATGGGGATAGAACAGAGCTTTAGACAGACTGTTGGGTTAGTTAACTCTAGTGGCCATGGGGATAGAACAGAGCGTTAGACAGGCTGTTGGGTTAGTTAACTCTACTGGCCATGGGGATAGAACAGAGCGTTAGACAGGCTGTTGGGTTAGTTAACACTACTGGCCATGGGGATAGAACAGAGTGTTAGACAAGCTGTTGGGTTAGTTAACTCTACTGGCCATGGGGATAGAACAGAGCGTTAGACAGACTGTTGGGTTAGTTAACTCTAGTGGCCATGGGGATAGAACAGAGCGTTAGACAGGCTGTTGGGTTAGTTAACTCTACTGGCCATGGGGATAGAACAGAGTGTTAGACAGACTGTTGGGTTAGTTAACTCTACTGGCCATGGGGATAGAACAGAGCGTTAGACAGGCTGTTGAGTTAATTATCAGCCACTTCTGAAAGCCTGGCTTCCCTTGCTGATATCTGATGCCTACTGAGAACAGTGGATAGACAACACTGCGTGGGCTTGATTAATAAAATCCCCTCTCTCCCCAGTCTCACTCCTTCATTCCCTCTCTCCCTAGTCTCACTCCTTCATTCCCTCTCTCCCTAGTCTCACTCCTTTCATTCCCTCTCTCCCCAGTCTCACTCCTTCATTCCCTCTCTCCCTAGTCTCACTCCTTCATTCCCTCTCTCCCTAGTCTCACTCCTTTGATTCCCTCTCTCCCTAGTCTCACTCCTTCATTCCCTCTCTCCCTAGTCTCACTCCTTCATTCCCTCTCTCCCTAGTCTCACTCTTTTCATTCCCTCTCTCCCCAGTCTCACTCCTTCATTCCCTCTCTCCCCAGTCTCACTCCTTCAGTCTCCCCAGTCTCACTCCTTCATTCCCTCTCTCCCTAGTCTCACTCCTTCATTCCCTCTCTCCCTAGTCTCACTCCTTCATTCCCTCTCTCCCCTCTCAGTCTCACTCCTTCAGTCCTCTCTCCCCAGTCTCACTCCTTCAGTCCCTCTCTCCCAGTCTCACTCCTTCATTCCCTCTCCCCAGTCTCACTCTTTTCATTCCCTCTCTCCCCAGTCTCACTCCTTCATTCCCTCTCTCCCCAGTCTCACTCCTTCAGTCCTCTCTCCCCAGTCTCACTCCTTCAGTCCCTCTCTCCCTAGTCTCACCCCTTCATTCCCTCTCTCCCTAGTCTCACCATTCCCTCTCTCCCTAGTCTCACTCCTTCATTCCCTCTCTCCCCAGTCTCACTCCTTTCATTCCCCCTCTCCCTAGTCTCACTCCTTCATTCCCTCTCTCCCTAGTCTCACTCCTTCATCCCCTCTCTCCCTAGTCTCACTCCTTTCATTCCCTCTCTCCCTAGTCTCACTCCTTCATCCCTCTCTCCCTAGTCTCTCCTTCATCCCCTTTCAGTCTCACTCCTTCATCTCTCCCTAGTCTCACTCCTTCATTCCCTCTCTCCCTAGTCTCACTCCTTTCATTCCCTCTCTCCCCAGTCTCACTCCTTCATTCCCTCTCTCCATAGTCTCACTCCTTCATTCCCTCTCTCCTTCATTCCCTCTCTACCCGGCTTTCCTCCCTCGTCGGCAGCCAGCTCCAATTAGCCTAATTAAAGATAGCAGAAGCTGTTCCTCTACCAGCGTGCCGCCAAGCCTGGGTGAGCGCAATCACAGACAAAGGATTAGCAGCCATTCTGTTTGATTACCATTATAACTACAGCAGTCACAGTGTGGAGCGCTAACACTAGCGGTGTCACTAAATTAGCCAGGGGATTAGGTTCTGGTAGCAAAAACAGTCTCTACAGAATAGGACATGTCTGCTTTACTCAATGACAAGGCAAATAATGACAATATGCAAAGTCTATAATTGGCTTTCTAATGTGTCGGCTAGTGGAGTTAGTCTCGCTTTGCATGTAAGTAGCCTACTGTATCTCTTGCTCAAACAGAACAGGAGCACAATGAACTGAGCAGAGGACAGCTAATAGAAGAAAGCTGACAGTCTCATATCTTCTTAACTAGAGGGGAATTCATCAGCATACACTGAACATCATGTAGCGTTATTTATAATTATGCTGAGACAGGGAGATGGAGCCCTCCTGCAGCGTAGCTCTCTTCACAAAGACAGGAATGGAGACTCATCATCTGAAGTACTGTCATAAATGCTGCCTGTCATGTTCAATAGGGTCTTACAGTGTGGCAGACATACACAACTACCTTTCAAATGTGAAGAGTGGTCAGATGTGTGTGTGTCTCTTGTACCTCTGTTGGTGGCCATGCTGCGCTGTAGGATCTGCTCCACCCTCACAGCCATGTCAGACATGTTCTGGGCGATAGCCTGGATCCTCTCCACCAGACCAATCGGCTGGATCCTGCCAACACACACACACACACACACACACACACACACACACACACACACACACACACACACACACACACACACACACACACACACAGGGAAATGACTATCAATCGGGCACATGCAGGCACAGGTGACTAAAGTGTTAGGCATGTCTTCTCTTTCTTACTGATCTGATCATTTGTGCCATCTCTTTCCCCGTGACAACCCACCGGGCACACACAGGTTGAATGGATTGTTTTTTTCTTAGTCATTTCAATGAAATTATTTTGAACCAACATGGAATAGATGTTGAATTGATGTCTGTGCCCAGTGGGAATGCACATTCAATCTTTATCCTTCATCTCAATCCTTAAACTCCCTGGAAACATCTAGAAAAAGAAACATAGAAGGCTACGTCTTTCATCCAAGTCCACCCTCCTACAGTATACGCTTACTGTTTCCTCCCAAAAGAGAAGAGCTTCAACAAGGAGAGGAAATTATAATCGTGTGGAACTTGGTTGGAGCGTGAAAAAAAAAGAAGCTTTTAAACTCTGACACAATTTATTTGTTGAGGTGAAAAAGTGACTCGGCACATTAAAGCCAGTCCCTGGGAGACTGAGAACAGAGCACGCAATTAGGTTGTTAGCAAATGCCTTTTATGGCAGCTGACTGCCATGGCTTGTTGTTGCCATGTTAGTGTTGGCAAAACAAGCAGAAAAAAAGAGAGAGTGAGAAAAAAAAGAAAGCGAAAAGGAGACAGCAATAGAAAGAGGGAGTTAGCCCTGAACTCACAACTATCTCAGGCACTAGCAGTGAAAACTGGAAGGTGCCCAGGAACTCCAAGCTGAAGCAGTATGGCAGTGTGAACATTTTGAACTTGCTTTGGCTCCCTTCTGATAAAGACAGAAATCTCAGCCCTCGCTGATGTAGCATAAAGGTCCAAAGAGGCACAGAGATTTCCAGCTGTCTTCATGGAGCCATGATGATTGTGTATAATCTCAATGCAGTCAGTCAGCCGCCTGGGCCCCACAGTATAAAAGAACAGTGTTCCTGTGTGTGCTGTAGAGAACTGAGGACTAAACGTTCTCACGGGCATAGCCATGGTTAAGCAAGGCCTCCGAGACAGAATCATCACCAGTCCATTCAGCCTCTATCTGTTACTTCTATACTGAGTCTTCCCAAGGCTGCTGTGACCTGGTCAGGGAAGCTGAGGACACTCCAATAGGAAGGATGCTGGTCTTAAGGAGTACTACTGTACTACAGATGGACTCTGCAGAACTGAAGACACTGTTTAACAGGGAGTATCAACCAGAGCCAAATCAATAGCTGGGGTCTAACAGCCCTGTCATATCAATTAGACACTGACTGTACACAGTGGTCAACACTGGCCTTTGGATTTTGTTCAAACTGTACAGCTTTATCTAACATATGCATTTAAATTCATGGTTGGGAGTTTTTATTTTTGGAAGAAATGGGCAATGGTTTAGACCTGGGCTTTTGGTGTATGAGCATGAGTGTGGTATGTGTGTCTAAAATGCTGTATTACTTTGCGTAAAATCCCCCTCTAATATCACTTGACCATGTACTGCCCTACGGGCAAGTGTTAGACATCCCTTTCTATTCCCTCCTATGAGGCAGCATGTCAGAACAGAACAGAACAGACACAGACAGAGCGGTCCTCTGCACAGCACCAGACTGCAGCTCAGACTGATCAGTATAGGAAACATTCCTGTGGCCAGACAGAGAATCCTGTCCTCCCTCTATAGAACACCACTAATACATTTACAATGGGTGTCTTGCTCTGAAGAACCATATACAGCATTAAAGAGAGAGAGATGGCTGATTCCTTTTTAAAGACCTAACAGTGGACTCTGAATGGCTCTGGAGAACCATATACAGCATTAAAGAGAGAGAGACGGCTGATTCCTTTTTAAAGACCTAACAGTGGACTCTGAATGGCCCTGGAGAACCATATACAGCATTAAAGAGAGAGAGATGACTGATTCCTTTTTAAAGACCTAACAGTGGACTCTGAATGGCTCTGGAGAACCATATACAGCATTAAAGAGAGAGAGACGGCTGATTCCTTTTTAAAGACCTAACAGTGGACTCTGAATGGCTCTGGAGAACCATATACAGCATTAAAGAGAGAGAGATGGCTGATTTCTTTTTAAAGACCTAACAGTGGACTCTGAATGGCTCTGGAGAACCATATACAGCATTAAAGAGAGAGAGATGGCTGATTCCTTTTTAAAGACCTAACAGTGGACTCTGAATGGCTCTGGAGAACCATATACAGCATTAAAGAGAGAGAGACGGCTGATTCCTTTTTAAAGACCTAACAGTGGACTCTGAATGGCCCTGGAGAACCATATACAGCATTAAAGAGAGAGAGACGGCTGATTCCTTTTTAAAGACCTAACAGTGGACTCTGAATGGCTCTGGAGAACCATATACAGCATTAAAGAGAGAGAGACGGCTGATTCCTTTTAAAGACCTAACAGTGGACTCTGAATGGCTCTGGAGAACCATATACAGCAGCTGATTCCTTTTAAAGACCTAACAGTGGACTCTGAATGGCTCTGGAGAACCATATACAGCATTAAAGAGAGAGAGACGGCTGATTCCTTTTTAAAGACCTAACAGTGGACTCTGAATGGCCCTGGAGAACCATATACAGCATTAAAGACCATAACAGTGGACTGATTCTAAAGAATGGACTCTGAATGGAGAACCATATACAGCATTAAAGAGAGAGAGACGGCTGATTCCTTTTTAAAGACCTAACAGTGGACTCTGAATGTCTCTGGGTTCTTTGTTTGCAGCTGTTAAACTGCACCTTGGCTGAATTCTGAGCAGGTCACCAAGCATACTAGAGTTCATTACCAAAGGCAAACTGCTGAAGCCTAGAAATGCTCCCCCTTTTTCATAATCGCTTACAGTTAGGCTGACTTGATCAGCAATGAATGGCCTCTTTCCGGCAACATTTAGGAAGAAAATCCTCATCATTTCTATAGTACCTCCCAAAGAAGCCAATTAGATGCCTGTACTGTACATGATAGAATGAATAGTGGGAGTTATTTATGTTCTAATAATACTGTCTACTCTGGTGGTTAGAATTCATATCAAACATCCACAACTCTGCATCCTGGCAGTTAGCTCAACTCTCAGACATAGTTTGAACAGGGATTATTTTCCTGGTGTGAGACGGTGAGTGTAGGATCAGGGATGTCCAGAAGGGATGGCCAGAGTGTCAGACATGGGCAAACCCCGGCAGGAGGGAGCCTCTCAACCCCCTGTATGAGAGAGGTCCGTTGCCATGGAGACAGAAGAGCAAACTCCAGGTTGTTAGCCTCTGCATGTCTGGTAGTGGACATCTTTGTCTGACTGTCCATGTCCACCCAATAACAGGGCAAACAGATAGGAAAATATTGAGACTAACGAGACAACTTCTAGTTTAAATATTCTCCAATTATTTGTTTATATGCAGACAAATACATGCATACACCATACATTATGTAATGGCAGGCCTGCTACCAAACCCCAGAACCCTACCTGTCCAGTGCTGAGCTGAGTTCATCCAGTCTGTGGGAGTCTGTGGTGGTGTTGCCCAGTTTGGACAAAGTGTCCATCCTCTTCATGATGACCTCCAGCATATCACTGATCTTCCTCAGCACCCCGCGAGACTCTGGACCTCCCAGCACTGCCAACACACAGACACATACAGTAGGTCAGATTATAAGAGCACAAGGGCTGGGGTCAATTCAATTTGAAGGCTGTCAATTCAGGAAATAAACTTAAATAACCATTCAAAATCTATTTTTAATGACTTCTCAAACTGAGGACTAGTTAAACTGAGGACTAGAAGCTACTTTTTTTTAAATGTTTCAATGTTTTTAAAAGTTTTTTAAAATTAAAACCACTTTCTGAATTCATCCATGAAGAGCAAAATACTGTTAAATAGAATACAGGCGTAACTGAATGACAGAGACAGAATACAATATGGAATTTTATTGAATATTTGTTGGGTAGGATAGTGTGGGGTAGGTCTCATCTCAGAGGAATGTTCCTCAGAACCAGATGACAAGTTGCCCTATGCTGGGCAGCTGGCATCAAACCCCCCCCACCCACTGGGAGAACGGGGATCCGATGACGAGCTTTCAGTTGGTGGTGGTCGTTGGAAGACTGTTGCTGCAAAACAGCAAGTGGGAGACGCAAGGTTTGAGATTCATGCCCATAGACCCTTTTCCAGTACACAACATACTGACTTCACGCACAGATGCACGAGACGCTTGGCTGCAGTAAAAAAAGCCATCGCCATCTGCGCCTATTCAACATAGCCTAGATTTGTTTTTATTACTTCTCAACAACAACAACAAAAACATTTTGGGGTTCTCATACGCCTTCAATGATGTTTTGATTCTTGCTTGAACAGCCTCTAAGATTATATTTGGTTGTGATCTTTGCAAAATAACTATGCTAACGCTCATTGATATAGTCTGTAGCAAAAGCTAACCAATTGTACTGGTTACGGTTGAAGTGTTTTCTAAGTATAATACAGTTGATTTGCGATGATGACACAAACATCATGTTAAACAGGACATTCATACAAGCCTTAAAATCCAATTATAATCCAAAAGTAGTGTGAAATGCACTCATAAGCAACATGTAAATAGAGGCTATTTTTTTGCTGGCTTTCTCTAAGAAACCCGTGTTCTGCAACCAACTTGCGCACATCGCCCTCGTGCGGCAACGTTTGCAAACACAGAAAGGGGTCTACTGGTTGAACGAGATTAAAGTAATTATTACACGAGTGAGTCCATAGGTTAATCCGCAACCGTGGTGGAATTGCCTTAGTGTGCCATGATCATAGGGTGAAGTTACAGTGGGGCAAAAAAGTATTTAGTCAGCCACCAATTGTGCAAGTTCTCCTACTTAAAAAGATGAGAGGCCTGTAATTTTCATCATAGGTACACTTCAACTATGACAAACAAAATGAGAAAAACAAATCCAGAAAAACACATTGTAGGATTTATAATGAATTTATTTGCAAATTATGGTGGAAAATAAGTATTTGGTCACCTACAAACAAGTAAGATTTCTGGCTCTCACAGACCTGTAACAACTTCTTTAAGAGGCTCCTCTGTCCTCCACTCGTTACCTGTATTAATGGCACCTGTTTGAACTTGTTATCAGTATAAAAGACACCTGTCCACAACCTCAAACAGTCACACTCCAAACTCTACTATGGCCAATACCAAACAGCTGTCAAAGGACACCAGAAACAAAATCGTAGACCTCCACCAGGTTGGGAAGACTGAATCTGCAATAGGTGAGCAGCTTGGTTTGAAGAAATCAACTGTGGGAGCAATTATTAGGAAATGGAAGACATACAAGACCACTGATAATCTCCCTCGATCTGGGGCTCCACGCAAGATCTCACCCCATGGGGTCAAAATGATCACAAGAACGGTGAGCAAGAATCCCAGAACCACACGGGTGGACCTAGTGAATGACCTGCAGAGAGCTGGGACCAAAGTAACAAAGCCTACCATCAGTAACACACTACGCCGCCAGGGACTCAAATCCTGCAGTGCCAGACGTGTCCCCCTGCTTAATCCAGTACATGTCCAGGCCCATCTGAAGTTTTCTAGAAAGCATTTGGATGATCCAGAAGAAGATGGTAGAATGTCATATGGTAGAATGTCATATGGTCAGATCAAACCAAAATAGAACTTTATGGTAAAAACTCAACTCGTCGTGTTTGGGGACAAAGAATCCTGAGTTGCATCCAAAGAACACCATACCTACTGTGAAGCATGGGGGTGGAAACATCATGCTTTGGGGCTGTTTTTCTGCAAAGGGACCAGGACGACTGATCCGTGTAAAGGAAAGAATGAATGGGGCCATGTATCGTGAGATTTTGAGTGAAAACCTCCTTCCATCAGCAAGGGCATTGAAGATGAAACTTGGCTGGGTCTTTCAGCATGACAATGATCCCAAACACACCTCACGGGCAACAAAGGAGTGGCTTTGTAAGAAGCATTTCAAGGTCCTGGAGTGGCCTAGCCAGTCTCCAGATCTCAACCCCATAGAAAATCTTTGGAGGGAGTTGAAAGTCGTGTTGCCCAGCAACAGCCCCAAAACATCACTGCTCTAGAGGAGATCTGCATGGAGGAATGGGTCAAAATACCAGCAACAGTGTGTGAAAACCTTGTGAAGACTTACAGAAAATGTTTGACCTCTGTCATTGCCAACAAAGGGTATATAAACTTTTGTTATTGACCAAATACTTATTTTCCATCATCATTTGCAAATAAATTCATTAAAAATCCTACAATGTGATTTTCTGGATTTTGTTTTCTCATTTTGTCTGTCATAGTTGAAGTGTACCTATGATGAAAATTACAGGCCTCATCTTTTTAAGTGGGAGAACTTGCACAATTGGTGGCTGACTAAATACTTTTTGCCCCACTGTAATAGGTGAATGACATTCCACACGCTTGTTAATAGTAAAGGAGGAGAGACCTGACGCTATGCTGATTGTAACGTCGTTCTTCGTTTGTAGAAAGAGAGTCGGACCGAAATGCAGCGTGGTGGTTACTCATTTCTTTAATGAAGGAAAAAAGCGATACATGAAATAACTATACTCATACGAAAACAACAAACGGAACGTGAAACCTAATACAGCCTATCTGGTGAAACTACACAGAGACAGGAACAATCACCCACGAAATACAAAGCGAAACCAGGCTACCTAAATACGGTTCCCAATCAGAGACAACGAGAATCACCTGACTGATTGAGAATCACCTCAGGCAGCCAAGCCTATACAACACCCCTAATCAGCCGCAATCCCAAATACTACACAACCCCAATACGAAACACAACATATAAACCCATGTCACACCCTGGCCTGACCAAATAATATAACCAAAACACAAAAATACTAAGACCAAGGCGTGACAGAACCCGCCCCCCCCTAAGGTGCGGACTCCCGGACGCACCTCAAAACCATAGGGAGGGTCCGGGTGGGCGTCTGTCCATGGTGGCGGTTCCGGCTCGGGACGTGGACCCCACTCCATTAATGTCCTAGTTCCTCCCCTTCGCGTCCTGGGATAATCCACCCTCGCCGCCGACCATGGCCTAATAGTCCTCACCCAGAACCCCACAGAACTGAGGAGCAGCTCGTGACTGCATCTCGGGGAGGGGCATCTCGGGACTGAGGGGGCATCGGGACTGAGGGGACTGAGGGGCAGCTCGGGACTGAGGGGCAGCCCGGGACTGAGGGGCAGCCCAGAACTGAGGGGCAGCCCAGAACTGAGGGGAAGCCCAGTACTGAGAGGAAGCCCAGTACTGAGAGGAAGCCCAGTACTGAGAGGAAGCCCAGTACTGAGAGGAAGCTCAGTACTGAGAGGAAGCTCAGTACTGAGAGGAAGCTCAGGCAGGTAGTAGGCTCCGGTAGATCCTGGCTGGCTGGCGGATCTGGAAGGTTCTGGTTGACTAGCAGATCTGGAAGTGACTGGTTGACTGGCAGATCTGGAAGTGACTGGTTGACTGGCAGATCTGGAAGAGACTGGTTGACTGGCAGATCTGGAAGAGACTGGTTGACTGGCAGATCTGGAAGAGACTGGTTGACTGGCAGATCTGGAAGAGACTGGTTGACTGGCAGATCTAGAAGATCATGGCTGACTGGCGGATCTAGCTGCTCTATGCAGACTGACAGCTCCTTGCAGACTGACAGCTCTGGCAGCTCCATGCAGGCTGACAGGTCCTTGCAGACTGGCAGCTCTTTGCAGACTGACAGCTCCTTGCAGACTGACAGCTCTGGCTGCTTCATGCAGACTGACAGCTCTGACTGCTCCATGCAGACTGACAGCACCCTGCAGACTGGCAGCTCCTTGCAGACTGACAGCTCCTTGCAGACTGACAGCTCCCTGCAGACTGGCAGCTCTGGCTGCTCCGAACAGGCAGGAGGCTCCGGCAGCGCTGTAGAGGAGGAAGGCTCTGATAGCGCTGAACAGGCGGGAGACTCCAGTAGCGCAGGAGAGGAGAAAGGCTCCGACAGCGCTGGAGAGGCGTGAGACTCCGACAGCGCAGGAGGGAAGGAAGGCTCTGGCTGTGCTGAACAGGCGAGGCGCACAGAAGGCCTGGTGCGTGGTGCTGGAACTGGTGCTACAGGATTGAGGACACGCACAGGAAGCCTGGTGCGGGGAGCTGCTACCGGAGGACTGGTGTGTGGAGGTGGCTCTGGATAGACTGGGCCATGCAGGCGCACTGGAGCTCTTGAGCACCGAGCCTGCCCAAGCTTACCTGGCTCGATGCCCACACATAATGTACAAATCCATCCTATGAACTTCTCCCCAAATCCTAATCGACCTAACACTCTGAATAAAAAGGATCTATTCACGCGATCAAAGTCTTTCGCCTGATCTAGCGCTGCTACCATTAAAGGCAGTCCTCTATCTTCAACCCAAGCGATGGAGTCCCTGATTAACTGTAGGTTCATCTAATAGAGCGGCCCTCTACCCCGCACGTCTGATCCTCATGAATGACGTAGGGAAGGGCTGTGCGCAACCGGTCTACTAAAACCTTTGCAAGTAGCTTGTAATCTACACACAGCATGGTCAACGGCCGCCAGTTGCCAAGGTCCGTTACTTCCCCCTTCTTATATAAAAGTGACAGCACACCAACAGCCATTGATCCCCCTGGGACCCCCGTCTCAAGGATGGCCTTCAAGACTTCGAGGACCACTGGTCCAAGTATACCCCAAAACTTGAGATAAAACGCCAGCAGCCCATCCATCCCAGGCACCTTCCCTTTTCCCATCCTCCTAAGAGCGCTCTCAACCTCTTCTAGTGAGATCTGGGCCTCCATCACTTTTCTAATGTCCTCCGGCAACCGCCTGGACAAGTGTTCTAAAAACACATTTCCCTGCTCTACATCTATTTCCCTTTCCTTAAATAAACCTTGGAAATTATCAGTTGTCACCCTGACCATATCCTCTGGTTCTCTAACTATACTACCATTTTCTTCCCTAACACCATGCATTACCTTCCTACTATGTCTGGCCCTAACCAACTTAAAGAACATAGCAGAACAAGTCTCATTATGTTCTAGAAAGCCACTATGCGCACGCTCCAGGAAAGCTCAAGCCTTCCGCTCCTGCAACTCCCTGAGCTGCGCCTTTAGGGTTGCGGATCTCTCCCAGTCAAACGACCCGCCGAGGTTGCCTGCCTCGTATTCGAGTTCAATTAACCTTTGGATACGATCCACCTCCCTCCTCTCCTCCCTTTTTTCCCTCTTGCAATACCCTATTATAAAAGCCCTAATCCTCACCTTAACTAATTCCCACCACTCTAACACCCCCTCGCACATGGACCGGAGGCCCTCAAGCCTCCAAAAGAAACAATAAAACCCATCAACAAAAGCCTGCTCCTCCAGCACATCCCGATCTAGCTTCCAGTACCCCCTACCAAAGAGGCAGACTGGCGACCCCACCTGCAGGAGCACCCCGTCGTGATCCGAAAAGAAAACAGGCAACAGCCGCCCAGACAACTTACCCAAAGACCTGGGTACAAAAATATAGTCGAGCCTCCGCTCAACCCCTCTGGAGTTGCGCCATGTAGGACCGTCCATTTTCGGAGTAGTGTGCAGACCACCATCTACCAGACCATGGCAAGCCATTAGCCTGGCAATGGCGCCTGCACTGCTATCCCCCCTCTTCCTAAATCTGTATTAAAATCCCCCCTATCACTAATTTCCTATTTGTGACACACAGGGGCGTCAGACAGTCCACCATCTCCCTCCTGTCTGCCACCACCTGTGGCCCATACACCACCACTAATCTAAATTTACAATCCCTTATCGTGACATCCACCTCTATAACCCTCCCCTGCATTACCACAAAAGAATCCTCCACATTTACCTCCCTGTGCCCACACAAAATCCCTACCCCCGATGAGTGCACCCCCCAACACCCCAAACCGACTCCCCCTTGTCCCACTCCCTCTTAAACCTACTAACATCCCCTCCATCCCTCAGGTGAACCTCCTGTAAAAAACAAAAATCAAACCCCACACCCTCCAAATAACTAAAAACCGCCCTCCTCTTAACAAAATCCCTTAAACCCCTTACATTTAAACTAACAAAAGTAAAATTAGACCCCATGAAAAAATAAAAACATGTAATACACTCAAATTATAAACCCAGACAGAAAAAAAAACAGGAGACTCACCCGATGCTCCCCTGCTCCATATCTACCGGTGAGAACACCATCCGTAATCCCGACATCCCCCCCTCTTCCTCCATCACACCATCCCAGGATGCAGGAATAGTGTTTGGCTCCGGGGTGCCCTGCACCCTGAGTCTACCCCCACAATCCTCCCCCTCCCCAGTGTTGCAGCTGGTTTGGAAAAAAATTGGGGCGGCTGAGTCCCCAAACAAAAAACTCCCCACCTCCTCCTGTACCCAGTCCTGAGTCTTGTTAGGTGTGTCCCCACCCAACAGAAGTTGAGGGCCTGGGGAAACCAGCAGCATCCCAGAGGTTTCTCCCACCCCCATCACTCTCTTGGCCATCCCCTCCCTCTCACTGTCGGCCAATCGCACCCTCCTCTTCATTGGTGATGGCGGCAGTGGAGAGATACCACCCTCCCCCACCACCAGCTCCTCCACCATACCCCTCATCTCTTCCACCAGGGCACTTTCCCCCCAGTCCACTTGCTCTTCCACCGTCTCCTTCACCACTCCTCCCTCGCTTTCTTCTCTCTCATGCTCCTCCACTCGGTTGCCTTCTTCTGCCGCTTTTCCTGGTTCTCCTTCCGTTTCCTTCTCTCTTCCATCCGCCGCTTCTTGCTCCTCCTCCTTCCTTGTGGCCTTCCCATCTGGACCTGTACTCTGGTCATGAGGCGTGCTTCCTTCCCCTCCTCTTCTTCCCCCATATCCCGCCCCTGCTCCCCCCACAGCCGCAGACGCATATGACCTCTGACAGGCCGGGCACCCCCGCCACAGGTGTGCTGACAAGCCACACCCATGGCACGTCTTAGGCTTGTCACAATCCCTCGCCTCATGATCCTCAGATGCACAAAATCTGCATTTTCTTGTACTGCATGAGGCGAATATGTGACCGTAGGCCATACAGCGCCTGCAAAATGGGGGCTGACGTGCATAAAACAACGTCCCCCTGTCAGCCCCTAGGGAGAACATAGCAGGAGGATGGAGGTAGCCACCATGTCCCTTTGGGTCCTCTCTGAGGAGGGCCTGGAAGCTTCTCCTCCCATTCCAAAACCCAAGGGAGTCTTTGAGGTGCCTTGCTGAGGAGACGTTATCCATGTATCTCCCCAGAAAAGCCCTCACCTCTTCGTCCTTAACGTAAGGGTTGTAAATGTTGACAGTTACAACCCTAAAGTTATTCTTCGCCAGGCTTGTTATTTCGTAGTGGCACATCGGCCTCTCACCTCCCACTGCTCTTGCCCTTCTCAGGATATCATCGTGTTTTTCCTCTGTATATAGTGCCACGTCGTATGCTCCCTCCAACAAGTTGCCTTGGAAACAAAACACGTCCTTCACCGTCAGCTTTAGAATCCCCATCAATAATAATTATCCTTCCAAAAGATTCCCGTCCTAAAGGCTCCAACTCCTTTTCCTTCCAAGCAAACCGAATCGTGTTGGCCAGCCCAATCCCAGGGACCAACCGTGTTGATGTATTTAGCACCATCTCCGCAAGGAGAATGGCGCTCGTTCTCTTCTCTTTCAAAACAAGTAAAAAGAAAAACCAAAGTGACCGAGCCTATCTGGTGAAACGACAGAGACAGGAACAATCACCCACGAAATACAAAGCGAAACCAGGCTACCTAAATACGGTTCCCAATCAGAGACAACGAGAATCACCTGACTCTGATTGAGAGCCGCCTCAGGCAGCCAAGCCTATACAACACCCCTAATCAGCCGCAATCCCAAATACTACACAACCCCAATACGAAACACAGCATATAAACCCATGTCACACCCTGGCCTGACCAAATAATATAACGAAAACACAAAAATACTAAGACCAAGGCGTGACACTGATGAGGTAAAATTATGACACTACCCTATAAATACCGGCTATACTGATGAGGTAATGTTACAGGCACTACCCTATAAATTCTGGCTGTACTGATGAGGTAATGTTACAGGCACTACCCTATAAATTCTGGCTGTACTGATGAGGTAATGTTACAGGCACTACCCTATAAATACCGGCTGTACTGATGAGGTAATGTTACAGGCACTACCCTATAAATACCGACTATTCTCAACAAAGCATCCTTCACTCATGCTGCCAAACATACCCTCGTAAAACTGGCTATCCTACCGATCCTTGACTTCGGCAATGTCATTTACAAAATAGCCTTCAACACTCGACTCAACAAATTGGATGCAGTCTATCACAGTGCCATCCTTTTTGTCACCAAAGCCCCATATACAACCCACCACCTGTACACTCTCGTTGGCTGGCCCTCGCTTCATACTCGTCACCAAACCCACTGGCTCCAGGTCATCTACAAGTCTTTGCTAGGTGAAGCCCCACCTTATCTCAGCTCACTGGTCACCATAGCAGCACCCACCCGTTGCACGCGCTCCAGCAGGTATATTTCACTGGTCACCCCCAAAACCAATTCCTCCTTTCCTTCCAGTTCTCTGCTGCCAATGACTGGAACGAACTGCAAAAATCACTGAAGCTGAAGACTCGTATCTCCCTCACTAACTTTAAGCACCAGCTGTCAGAGCACCTCACAGAACACAGCACCTGTACATAACCCATCTGTAAATAGCCCATCAAACTACCTCATCCCCATACTGTATTTATTTATTTTGCTCCTTTGCACCCCAGTATCTCTACTTGCACATTCATCTTCTGCAAATCTATCATTCCAGTGTTTAATTGCTATAATGTAATTACTTCGCAAGTATGGCCTATTTATTGCCTTACCTCCCTTATCTTTCCTCATTTGCACACACTTTATACAGACTTTGTCTACTGTATGTTTGTTTATTCCATGTGTAACTCTGTTGTTGTATGTGTCGAACTGCTTTGCTTTATCATGGCCAGGTCGCAGTTGTAAATGAGAACTTGTTCTCAACTAGCCTACCTGGTTAAATAAAGGTGAAATAAAACATAACAACAATGAAGCTTAATGCCTTTTCAAAGGCTGCATCACAATACAGATTCACTCAAGATTGCATTTGAAATGCAATGCATTGCAGACAGATGTTGCATGAATATCTCAGCCAGGCCCTGTGGTATTTTCAGTGCACCTTGACAAAACAACATCCAGGAGTTTCTCTGTTTTATTTATTTAACCTTTATTTAACTAGGCAAGTCACTAAGAACAAATTCGTATTTACGATGAGGGCCTACTAAAAGGCAAAAGGCCTCCTGCGGGGACGGGGGCTGGGATTAGAAAAATTCAAAAACACCTTCATTTGACCTTCATTACTGAGGCAGAGACCACAGGGACAAACAGGAAGGGAACAAATTAGGCTGACGTTTTTGTTTTTCTCCTTCTCTCGCGGCTCCAATTACCCATGACCCAGAGAGAGCAAGGGAACCAGAATGATGCTGTTAGCACTCACCTGGTCAATGAAAGAGCCCGTCGCTATTAGACCAGGGTCAACTCAGTTCTCCACCACACCACACTCACATGCCACAGCCATGCTCTCCCTTATGTTTACCTAATTACTCTGCTCGAACTCCACAATGGAGAATTTATTAACTAAAGAGCACACCCAAGTCAAACAGAATGTTGAATCAATATAACCAGCTCTGCAGTTAAATGAGAATAGTACAGCTTCTGGTTAACAAGCTCTTAAAAGAGGAGTGTTCCTTTTAGGTCATTGTACCAAAAGTCTAGATGCAAAAATAAATAATAGCCTTATCCTTACCCATGTCTGACAGCCTGAGTCGTTAAGAACACTGGCACTGATCGACAACAGCCCCAAAATGCTGTGACTGTGGTGTGAATGAAATAGAGCTTAACCTTTATGTGGTCATTCATCAAGCGTATTAGGCTCTTAAAAATGCATTGTGTGCAGACTCACTTGCTTTCACTGTCAGACTTCATTTGTCACCGTCTAAGAGAAAGTCACCTTTGTCAGAAAAAAAGAAAGTTTTAAATTAAACCACACAACAAAACAAACTCAAGAGTAAGTACTTAATCAGGGGAGAAACTGATTAGAATGGAATTGATCTTCCTGCACTGGAGATTCACGGTGTGTGTGTGTGTGTGTGTGTGTGTGTGTGTGTGTGTGTGTGTGTGTGTGTGTGTGTGTGTGTGTGTGTGTGTGTGTGTGTGTGTGTGTGTGTGTGTGTGTGTGTGTACAAGTGTGCCCCTGTGACATGTGTGTAAATATACAGACACGCTTTTATCTCAAATGTTTTCCTTTCATCCTGTCATGGTTACATCTTCCATAGCTGTCTAGAGTGAGCAATTAAAACAGGCTAGATAGGCTTCTCTTCATTCACTAAAGCTGACAGCAGGGGCTGTTCATACAGTTGAATTCGGAAGTTCACATACACCTTAGCCAAATGCATTTAAACATTTTCACAATTCCTGACGTTTAATCCTAGTAAAAATTCCCTGTCTTAGGTCAGTTAGGATCACCACTTTATTTTAGCAATGTGAAATGTCAGAATTATAGTAGAAAATGATTTATTTCAGCTTTTATTTATTTCATCACATTCCCAGTGGGTCAGAAGTTTACATACAGTCAATTAGTATTTGGTAGCATTGCCTTTAAATTGTTTTCTTGGATCAAACATTTCAGGTATCCTTCCACAAGCTTCCCACTATAAGTTGGGTGGATTTTGGCCCATTCCTCCTGACAGAGCTGGTGTGACTGAGTCAGGTTTGTAGGCCTCCTTGCTCGCACACGCTTTTTCAGTTCTGCCCACACATTTCTATAGGATTGAGGTCAGGGCTTTGTGATGGCCACTCCAATACCTTGACTTTGTTGTCCTTAAGCCATTTTGCTACAACTTTGAAAGTATGCTTGGGGTCATTGTCCATTTGGAAGACCCACTTGCGACCAAGCTTTAAACTTCCTGACTGATGTCTTGAGATGTTGCTTCAATATATCCATATAATTTTACTACCTCATGATGCCATCTATTTTGTGAAGTGCACCAGCCCCCCCCCTGCAGCAAAGCCCCCCCACACCATGATGCTGCCACCCCCGTGCTTCATGGTTAGGATGATGTTCTTCATTTTGCAAGCCTCCCCCTTTTCCCTCCAAACATAACGATTGTCATTATGGCCAAACAGTTCTATTTTTGTTTCATTTGACCAGAGGACATTTCTCCATGAAGTATGATTTTCGTCCCCATGTGCAGTTGCAAACCGTAGTCTGGCTTTTTAATGGCGGTTTTGGAGCAGTGGCTTCTTCCTTGCTGAGTGGCCTTTCAGGTTATGTAAATATAGGTCTCGTTTTAGTGTTGATATAGATACTTTGTACCTGTTTCCTCCAACATCTTCACAAGGTTCTTTGCTGTTCTTCTGGGATTTATTTGCACTTTTTGCACCAAAGTACGTTCATCTCTAGGAGACAGAATGCGTGTCCTTCCTGAGCGGTATGATGGCTGCGTTGTCCCACGGAGTTTATATTTGCATACTATTGTTTGTACAGATGAACGTGGTACCTTCAAGCATTTGGAATTTGCTCCCAAGGATGAACCAAAATTGTGGAGGTCTTGGCTGATTTATTTTGATTGTCCCTTGATGTCAAGCAAAGAGGCACTGAGTTTGAAGGTAGGCCTTGAAATACATCCACAGGTGCACCTCCAATTGACTCAAATGATGTCAATTAGCTTATCAGAAGTTTCTAAAGCCATGACATAATTTTCAGGACTTTTCCAAGCTGTTTAAAAGGCACGGTCAACTTAATGTACGTAAACTTCTGACCCACTGGAATTGTGATACAGTGAATTTTTTGTGAAATAATCTGTCTAAACAATTGTTGGAAAAATGACTTGTGTCATGCACAAAGTAGATGTCCTAACCGACTTGCCAAAACTATAGTTTGTTAACAAGAAGTGTGTAGAGTGGTTGAAAAACGAGTTGTGACTCCAACCTAAGTGTATGTAAACTTCACACTTCAACTGTACATCCATTTAAATGAAATCCCCAGACTGGACCAGTTTGACAAAATCATGACTCAAAAGGAGAGAGAAGGAGATCTGTAATGTACAGAAACACTTCAAAGAACATCTCCCTTATTTTCCTGGTAATAAATGTTACAGAATGCTGAAATACAGCATATGCTCGCCCTACAGTAATGCTAGAGATTTAAATCATTCAACAATAGCAAAAAATGATGTAGAAGTCATTCATAATTTTCAACATCAAGAGCAATTCTACTGATGCATTTGTTCAACAGGGGAGCATGAGGCTTACAGAGACGGTCTCTCAACCAGAGTCGAGGCTATAAAGCAGGTGCCAAGTTCCAGGAAGGCTCTCCCTGCCGCATGGAGTCTAAACACTGCCCCTGGGCTATGAGTCTAGGTGGAACTGGAAGGGAGCTTCACAATAACGACGTTTCTCACACGTCTCGCCCATAAATCGTCATTATGGAAACTAACACCCCTCCCACTCAGTACATTTTAAAAATTAATTTGATATATGTTCGCAATCTATTGTTCATCAGCTACCTCTATGTATTGCTCCAGCGACTAGCCTCCCCTGGAGGTGAACAGGCTAATGTCTTTTCCACAAGTCCTGCGCAGTTAGTGGTTTCAGCAGCCGGTTTGCCGATAGTATCTGTGTGCTAATGTGGGCCGTTGCCATGTCATTCCTCATCTACTGGTTAATAAAGGGCCCATTTAACAAGAACTAATCTCTTTTAACAACTCTATTTTGTAAGTGCCACAACACAAATCGATTTTATGAACAAATTCATATTAGATAGCCATACCGTAGCAAGCTGAGAGCGGAGCACTGGTCGGCTAGTCTCATTTCACAGTCACTGTGCCTCCACCACTGGTTTGAAATAGCTTGCCCCAAATGGGACTGGTCACATAGATGTACAGCAAACAGACTTTCACTCTATTTTTTATTTTTTTATGGCTCGCTGTACTATAGGAAAAAGAAGTTGCTTACATTCACCACTTTTTTTCATAACACTGTGTTATGTTTCTTGCCAGCTAGGATCAGAAACATCTGTTCATAGGAATAATTCATTAGATCAGTGTAGTACTATTCCGTGCAGCTTTGCATGAACAGTTACTAATGGTCTGCTCTCTCATTGACTTTTAGTAAGGACACATATTAACGTTATAGGTCCTGAGAGTCTGGCGTCTGAACTACAACAGTTTCCTGCAGCCCGTCATCAGAGCCTCTGAGGTGAGGACAGATAATAGGTTCAGGAACCAGAAGGGCTCCCAGTGGGTTAATAAGGCATGTATGAGTCAATGGTGTGAAGTGAATATTGCCCTGGTTGGCAATATAATGCCATAGTACTAATCAAATTCCAACTTGGTTTATTGATCACTCCAGCTAAGATTCATTTAGCTGAGAGCTCTTACTGCCTGGACACTGTTAGTTCTGAATCTGAGCCGCATGTAATTTAGATTGAAATACAAGTGTTCAGATAGATGAAAGCCTTGCCAAAGGGCACTCCCGCATAAGTTATTATTCTGCGTTTCATCCAGACCTTTTCAGAAAAGAACATGTCCCTCTCTGCGAAGCATTGTAAGAGCCTGTGTACTTCTTCTTTCTGAAAATAATATTAACCTTTTACTGCAGTGGGCTAAATCAAGGTCACACAGAGTGTTTCCTGGTAGTCTTAAACAAATCTACTTTGAAACAAAAAGTATACACCTCACACAGATGGTTATGTACCTACCCTGGGGTGGCAGGGTAGCCTAGTGGTTAGAGTGTTGTACTAGTAACCGGAAGGTTGCAAGTTCAAATCCCCGAGCTGACAAGGGACAAATCTGTCGTTCTGCCCCTGAACAGGCAGTTAACCCACTGTTCCTAGGCCGTCATTGAAAATAAGAATTTGTTCTTAACTGGTTAAATAAAGGTAAAATTATGTCATGCCCTGACCTTAGAGAGCTGTTTTATTTCTCTATTTGGTTAGGTCAGGGTGTGATGTAGGGTGGGCATTCTTTCTTTCTTTTTATATTTTGGCCGGGTATGGTTCTCAATCAAGTGACAGCTGTCTATCGTTGTCTCTGATTGGGAATCATACTTAGGTAGCCCTTCTTACCCTCCTTTCAGTGTGGGTAGTTGACTTTTGTTAGTGGCACTATAGCCCTGTAAGCGTCACGGTTGTTCATTTTGTTTCTTGTTGGCTTCATTCTAATAAAAAGAAAAGGTACGCTCACCACGCTGCACTTTGGTCCACTTCCAACGACGGCCGTGACAAACATTTTGAGTTTGCATCCCAATATTACACTTGATATCACAGAAGACTGAAATAGAGCAACAGTTTTTGTTTATTAATTATAGAATTCTGGCAAATATTAATAACATTCCACTTATGAAGCCACTAGAGGGCGATTTGGTCATTTGACTGCAGGAAACTACAAGAGCACGAGACATGCTATGCGTCATTGCGAGCTAACATAATCGTGAGCAGTCATCCTCCTAGTTTTTGGGCAGTAATACACATCAAAATGTTTGTGGCGTGGATCATGAAATCTAGTTAATTTAAACAAATTGGCAAAAGATAGAAAACACAACAGTAAAGCATCATCCATGCCCTGTGTGTGCATACAGTACACTGTAATCCAGTAAGGCTTCAGACACACAAACATGATACAGTTTAATGCTTGTGTTTGCCATGCCATGCTTTGCCTAATGTCAACCTCTGTGTTGCCTTTGCTACTGTGGCTGTCTGTGGGCATCCTTTCCTCAGCCTCCTGTGGTGGGTGTGGACTTGGGCTGACACTCCAGCAGCATCACAGAGGGATGGCTCTGTATTGTGTCTCATCACACTGTGCTAATCCTGCAGACACACTCGCTGTCTGTCTGTGTGTGTGTGTCTGTGTCTGTCTGTCTGGTGTGTGTGTGTGTGTGTGTGTCTGTGTTTCTGTGTGTCTGTCTGGTGTGTGTGATGAGATCCAGGTAAGGGGGGAGTAGAGGGAAAAGGACTGCTGTTGAGGAGAGAGAGAGTAGGATGAGAAAAAGAAAGTGATAGTTTAGGGTTGGGAACTGCCAGGGACTTCATTATCACCATACTTAGGTCCCGATACGATATGTATTGTAAATCTCACGATTCTACAGTATATGTACTATGTGAGAGCAAAATTACAAGATTATGTTATAATAATTTTATTGCATCAAATGGTAGTTTTATGCAACAAAATAGAGTTCTTAGAACTCTAATGTGAGTGGGCCTCTGGGGCATAGTGCTGACAGTAGATTTACGATGCCTTAGGTGATAAACAAGCCACATTCCACTCATGTGAGGGAGAATGCACTGGTCTGACTGGAGAGAGAGAGAGAGAGATGGCTCCGGTATAGATAATGATGAGGTGAACCTTGTTTTGGGGGCAAGATCCTGGTTTCCACACAATGAGAACAGTTTTTACAGCAGATACTGTCTGCTGTGAATTATTCATTTCTTTCATACGAATCCTAACCTTGTGACCCATTCCACACATCTTTTGTCGTGTAGACTAAGGGGGAGTATCTTTACTATAGAAGATAGTTGTATCCTTTGTGTCGGGGCTCTCAACAAATCATCTAGGGGTGGTTCGTCGACCAGCCATCGTTATTGCAGATCACTCACATCATTCACTTGTGTGTGTTTGTGTCTGACCTGCTTTCCTTATTAATACGTGAATAAAGACTAAGTAGAACTCTGACTTGTGTGATAAGTCTCTCTCCTCTTTTGATAATAAAGAAATAACCACCACAATAGTGATTTTATACTTGCGATTCTATTGTGATTTGATGTTCCAAACATAATGCCCATTATATGTCTGCTGCAGAGGAGGCTGGTGGGAGTAGCTTTAGGAGGATGGGCTCATTGTAATGGCTGGAATGGAACAAAGGGTACAGAGTCCAACGTTGTTTCCAGATGTTTTATGTTTGATACCATTCCAATAATTCCATCCTAGTCTTTACAATGAGCCTGTCCTCCTATAGCTCCTCTGGTCTACTGCAGAGAGGGAGAGATCATGAGTTCATGAGTTGTGATCAGTCAGGGAAATAAAAGTGCTGAAGACTTGTTGGCTCACTGTTTAAAAAGAAGATGGAGAACAAGCTACAGGATGAAAAATACCGGAGTTTTGGAGCAGGTACAGCCAACTAATGCTACCTAAAGTAGCAAAAAGTGACAAATATCAATCAAATCTATAACATGCACAGACAGACACACATACCTGACCCTGTATTGAATTGTTGGTGGTTTCCACATAAAACATTACATTTATGCATATCCCTACTGACAATTAGCCTTCAGGTTTTCAAAGGGTTGTGTACAACTGAGAAATGTTGGTACATAAAACTCGAGAGTACTGTGTGTGTATGTGCGGTTTTCCTGGTTGAGGACCCTTGGGGTGTCAGTCCCTCCCCCCTCTCACCTGCTAGATTGGTAGATTCACACTCCCCCTAGCCCTGCTGCTCTCACTCCTCATACGAATATTGATTAACAGGAGGACTGATTGAGAATGAGTTGCTCTAGTGTACCCGGCAGCCATGGGGGAGCTGACAGAACCAGAACCTATTAGAGCCGACAACCTCTGTCACTTATCCTCTCTCTCCTCATTGCCCCTGACAGCCCAGAAAGAGGAAACTATCTACACTAATATATCTGTCTATGCTTCTCCACAGCTTCAATTAAAAACCTGCCTCTTCCTCCTATTAACCCTCCCTCCCCCTACAGACAATATACACAGACACAAACAAACCCGAAACACATTTTAGGAGAACCACAAGCATGTTGGAGGCCAGTCTTCTTCATTGGTATGAATGGCAGACATAAGGTGGAACCACCGTAGATGGGGAGCTTTTATGTAGATACTAACAATGTTTACATTCAGCATTCAGTTCACATTTGACCTCCCACCACCACCATTCTTATGTTCTGATTGAACGTGTGGCCCGCTATTTTCAGGGTAAATAAGAAATCGGACCCCACCAACAACACAAAGAGGGGAACCGCTGAGTCAGGGACTCTGCACAAGGCTTCTGAGTCAATGTAATGCACACACACATCCAGTTCTCTCACACACACACTCCTTCAAACAATACATACTGACGACTATGTTCAGCATTAGGCATTCATGTTTGCCATTCAGAGGGTGAATGGGCAAATCAAAATATTTAAGTCCCTTTGAACAGGATATGGTAGTAGGTGCCAGGCGCACTGGTTTGAGTGTGCCAAGAACTGCAACGCTGCTGGATTTTCACACTTTTCCCTGTGTGTAGAAACAATGGTCCACCACCCAAAGGACATCCAGCCAACTTGACACAACTGTGGGAAGCATTGGAGTCAACATCGGCCAGCATCCCTGTGGAATGATTTCAACACCTTGTAGAGTCCATGCCCTAACAAATTGAGGCTGTTCAGAGGGCAAAAGGGACGCAACTCAATATTAGGAAGGTGTTCTTAATATTTTGTATACTTGAACACTCCAGAGAACTAATCATAACATTTAAATTTGACATTTTAGTCAGTTAGCAGGTGCTCTTATGCAGATTGACTTCCAGTTATTTATATAACTTTAAAAAGGTTTGCACTATAATTTTACATATTTGTTTCTCTTCTAGAAATCATGTTTGTGAGAACGCAAGGGCAATCCCTTAATGACTGATGAAGGTTTGATCAATCAACACAGAATTAAGATGACTGAAAATCTTTTCAGCTGCTCAAGATGAGAAATCTTTGAGGTTTCTCTCCTCTCCTCTCTCTCCCTCCTCTCTCCCTCCTCTCTCCTCTCTCCTCTGCAGAACCCCATGCCTTCTTACCCTGGTGGATGCCATCAGATCTGCTAAGTATCAAAAACATTTGTACGGCCTCCCTACCCATAGAAACATGGTATTTTCCTTCTGCAAAATGTCACTGCCTATCGTGGAAAATAGAGTGATAAAGATCTCTACACCGTGGCTGTCGTGAGCTTATCAAAATCCAACAGAAAAGCATCCGTCTCTTTGTCTGGCCACCCTGATGGAAGCTCATGTCTTCTTTAGTCACAGCAGCTCACCTCAGTACAGCCTGCTGAACCTCCTGCAGTGTCTCTCTGTCCGTGGGGACTACACAGCCTGCTGGACCTCCTGCAGTGTCTCTCTGTCCGTGGGGACTACACAGCCTGCTGGACCTCCTGCAGTGTCTCTCTGTCCGTGGGGACTACACAGCCTGCTGGACCTCCTGCAGTGTCTCTCTGTCCGTGGGGACTACACAGCCTGCTGGACCTCCTGCAGTGTCTCTCTGTCCGTGGGGACTACACAGCCTGCTGGACCTCCTGCAGTGTCTCTCTGTCCGTGGGGACTACACAGCCTGCTGGACCTCCTGCAGTGTCTCTCTGTCCGTGGGGAGCCCTCCTGCAGTGTCTCTCTGTCCGTGGGGACTACACAGCCTGCTGGACCTCCTGCAGTGTCTCTCTGTCCGTGGGGACACAGCCTGCTGGACCTCCTGCAGTGTCTCTCTGTCCGTGGGGACTACACAGCCTGCCAATTCTTCCCTATTTTTCAAAACCACTTCTGAGAAGACCGCCCTCTGTTTCAAGCGTTCCATTTTTCTTTCACCAAGGCAATCTATGTTTTTTTAGAGACCTGTACAGTAAAGAGCCATGTCTTCACTTTAAGAATTCAGTTAATTGCTCTATTTTAGGTAGTGACGACTGCTGAGCGACACAATACATGGTCTATCGTTGTCATGAACGCGTCACTGAACACAGCTGCAGTGAAAGTCTTAACACGAGGATGGATTTAACTGCATTATTAGCATTTCAATGAACATGTGAACACATTGTGACAAGATAGCCGTGACATTGAATGGAGGTCAAATTAGATGTCATTTTCACTCTTGTGTACATCCTGCAAAATAGTTCATCAGCTCTCTCTGTTTCATCCTCACCTTAGTGGCTCCTGCCCAACCACTATGTTTTCTGACGCAATACGTGACCTACTATGGGTTACAAGATGTAGGGGAAAACAACATATGTGGTGAGAGTTCATGAGTTATTACCCCCCACTTGGCCTCCTAATGTGTGTGAGCCAGTCTACTTCCCTGGCCCCATATTAGCGCCAGACTCCTCCTGTTAATTAGATGTGTACCAACATCCATCAGTGGCATTTTGCTGAGAGAACACCTTAGGCCTAGTACACAAACACACTGTTACAGTGACTGAGTGAATAGACACACAGACGCTTCTTAATGGGTGGTTCCTTAAAGGATGCTACAGTGCTGTGACCTAGCTCTGATTGAGTGTGTATTGCTAGTCTGATAGAAGAGCTACTCAGATTGAGTCTGTAGAACAGCACAATGGAATTTCTGCCTCTCATCTCTCAGCCGTACAGGGGGGGACAGACAAAATATGTTTACATCCAAACTACTGTATATCAACCATTTAAACAGCATCAGTCTGCCAAGGGCAAATCTTGGAGCTCATTAACTTTACCCTTTCTCCATCTACCCAACAGCCAGGCAGGGCCACATTAATAGCCCCTATGGAAAAAGGAGTCTCTGTGAGGGAGTGCTTCAAAGACATTATTAGAAGCCCCTGGAACACCTCTGCAGCCTTTAAGATAGAGAGGATCAAACGTTTCCCAATTTCATGCCTTCGTCCTTTCCAGGAAATAGTCCCCCACCACATCATTAGTTTCACGTTCCATGAAAGACCACCTGCATAATGCAGGTTAGCATTTATTGGGATGACTCATGTGCTGGAGGCAGCTCTGCTCAGTGGTCACTAGCTGGCCCAGCCACAAAGTCATAAATCAAATCAAATTTATTTATATAGCCCTTCGTACATCAGCTGATATCTCAAAGTGCTGTACAGAAACCCAGCCTAAAACCCCAAACAGCAAACAATGCAGGTGTAAAAGCACGGTGGCTAGGAAAAACTCCCTAGAAAGGCCAAAACCTAGGAAGAAACCTAGAGAGGAACCGGGCTATGTGGGGTGGCCAGTCCTCTCATACAACCCCAACCTTAACCACACTGATAACCCTAATGCCTAACACTAACCTAAATGTAGTTTTTATTCACTTTTACAATATAGCTCATTTTGACTTTGCAGCTGGCACATCTAGTGGATATCACTCAGTTCTGCGTCACGGACAAGAGTCACCCCCAAAAATGTTAACCTGCACCAATAATGGGGTAAACGTTTGTACAGACATTATTTCAGTGGCCTACTGGGTGTAGCCAGGTAAAGCAACGGGACAGAAGAAGTAAATAGTACAATATTGTACTATCAATAAGATTGAGCAACAGCAGTCACTGAGAATAGGCTACAATATATTGAGTGGTATTGATGTTGACTCAGACAGGTCTGAAGTGAGACATATCAATAAGTGGAGGTAACTGAAATGCAAGATTCAAACACGGTCTGTATGAAACCTTAGGAATCTTTTCTATTTCATTGTTGGGTATCAATTCTGTATAACTTTGTGTATATCCCCAGTGTGGTCACTAATCCGACCAGGGAGAATCCTACAACAAAGCCGGTATGCCTGCTAATTCTCTCCCTGTCCACACAACAAGCCCATAAAGCCCTAGACCACATATGTCAGAGTCAAGGCCTTAGGGCTCATCCAACCACGAGAAGGTTTTTTACGGCCCCTGGGATGATCTTGATTTATTATTAGAACCCGCAGACCGCAGCAAGCCGGCACAGATCTTTTACACGCACCAATACTACATTTCCCACAATGCAACGGTGACCACCGAGCAGTAGGCTGCTTCATTTCAATATTTATTGGCACAGCAGTTGTCAGCATCACAGTAAAATTAACTTTCAGATACCCATCAAAAATGGCAAAACGGAAGGTGGACACTGAGAACCGGGGTTTCAAACAAGGTGGGAGTCGGAGTATTTGTTCACGGAGGTAGCTGGAAAACCTGTGTGTCTTCTGTGTGGAGAAAGTGTGGCGGTACTGAAAGAGTATAATCTGAGACGACATTATGAAACGAAACACGCGGACAAAAACAAGAATATGGACATGGAACAAAGGCTACAAAGGCAGAGGAATTAAAACGAGGCCTGAGGCTCTGTTCAAAAAAGCCAAATCACAAGGCCAGGCTGCTGTCAAGGCCAGTTTTATTTTGGCAGAAGAGATGCTAAATCAGCCCGGCCATTTACGGAGGGGGATTTCATCAAAAACTGCATGATTAAAGTTTGTGTAGTTTGCCCAGAAAAAAGGCAACTCTTTTTAAATGTGAGTCTGAGCAGAAACACCATTGCCGAGAGAGTAGACCAGTTGTCCATCAATCTAAAAGAGCAGCTTGTGAAAAAGGGAAAAGATTTCATTGCATATTCCTTGGCTGTGGATGAGAGCACCGACATTTCTGACATTGCCCAGTTGTCAATTTTCATCCGCGGAGTGGACTCCAGCCTAAGCGTGACAGAGTTTTTAAATGCATGGCACAACTACGGGGCATGATTTGTATGAAGAGGTGTCAAGATGTGTAAATGAGATGGAGCTGCCTTGGGAAAAACTCGTGGGTTTGACAACCGACGGAGCACCCATGTGGACACAGGAGCGGACTGGTGGCGAAGATACGGGAAAAGATGCAAGAGGGCGACAGGTGAGCTGACAGCTTATCATTGTATCATACACCAGGAGCGTTGTGCGGTAAAGCCTTGAAAATGGAGCATGTAATGAGCATCATCACGCGCACAGTTAACTTTATCAGAGCCAAAGGTTTGAATCACCGCCAGTTCAAGGCATTTCTGACGGAGTTAGAAACGGAGCATGGTGATTTGCCTTATCACACAGAGGTGCGATGGCTAAGCCAGGGAAAGGTGCTTCAAAGATGTTTCGAGCTTCGTGAGGAGATTTGTCTGTTCTTGGACAGCAAAGGGAAAGACACAACACAACTCCGAGACGAAATGTTTCTGTGTGAAATGGCTTTTCTGTGTGACATTACGAGTCATCTGAATGCAATGAACTTGCAGCTGCAGGGTCGGGATCGTGTCATCTCTGATATGTACAGTACAGTGAAGGCATTTAAAACCAAACTGACTCTGTGGGAGACGAGATGCGGAAAGAAAATTTGAGCCACTTTCCCAGCTGCCAGACCATGAAGCTCTCTACCAGTGCGTTCCCAGCGCACAGTTGGCTGATAAAATAGGTATGCTTGCCGCTGACTTTCAACGATTTGCTGACTTTGAAGCACAAAAAAGCAGGTTGGAATCGGTAACCCATTTGCTGTTACGTGGAAAGCTCACCACAAACCTCCAAATGGAGTTGATTGACCTCCAATGCAATGATGCACTGAGGGCAAAATATGCGGCAGTGGGTGCTGCGGAGTTCGCCCGTTTCCTCCCCGACACAATGCCCCAGCTGCGCATCCAGGCTGCTCAAACGTTGTCTATGTTTGGCAGCACATACCTGTGTGAACAACTGTTTTCTTTGATGAACTTGAACAAAACATCACACAGAAGTCGACTTACTGCTGAACACCTCCACTCAATTCTGAGGATTTCCTCAGCTCAGAGCAATAATGGGAACATTGATGAACTTGTGGAAAAGATGGGACACCACCAAGTATCACCCTCAACCTCAAACAAGTGAACATTACTGTGCAATCACATATTTAGAGTTTTTACTCAGTTCAAGTTTAAAAGTTAAAGTTTAATATTTGTTTTCACTGCATGTTACTTCTCCTTAAACAAAGTGTTGTTTTTGATTAATAGATTTTTGCACTTTATTTTATTGTATTTCAATCCAATTATATTTTAAAAATATTTCAGTTGAGTGGATGATAGAAAATTGCTATTATTGTTTTTTCTTTGAAGTAAATTTAGCCCACTTTTGCTAAAATAGAAAATATAGGCTACTGATGGTGCCTTGAAACGGTTTCTTTCATTTAATGTTCATGTTATGGGGATTTTTATATAAAGGAAATTTGTCTTTTGTGTCTGTTGAAAATTAAAGATTACTGACAGAGCCATAAGAAAATATTGCTTTATTTATCTGATCATATTGGAATATATTTGTTAGGTTTTCAGTAGGTTCAATTAGGTTCACTAGACTATATGCGTCATTTAAAAAAATTTCAATGAACATTCCAACAGTCCGGCCCTCGGCTTGTAGCTAAATTTTTTATTTGGCCCTCCGCCCATTGGACTTTGACACCCCTGCCCTAGACAAACAGACCATCCAATGTAAATAGCATCAAAGCTTGCATAGCTGGATACTATACAGACAGGATCCGGGAAGAATCTACAAACGATTCATTGATTTGTAGTCCTCCCACTAGCCTACAGCAGCATCATTCATTGTATAGTAGTATACCGTATCTACTCAAATTTAATTTAGACTTCTCTGAAATAACATTATGGACAACATGTTATGATAGGCTCAGGCTGCCTCTAATGACTGTATTGTCTATAATGAACGGAAAACAGTAGACAGTAGACTGTCCTGACACAGTTTCGTTGAGGCTTTATCCTGTGGTTGCATTGCAAGTGTGTTCCATTATAAAAACAAATGGCTGAGGGAGAGTGAACTGTTCACTGGCGAACGCCTTTCACCAAGCAACCTCCTCTTCCCTACGTTAGAAACCAGTCTGTTGGTTTTCCTCATTTCTATACTTCCTCTCCCGTCCATCTACATCTAAGCTCCTCCTCGATCAACTACGGGTCCGTTCATGAGCTCCACTAAAAGGCTTATTACCGTCACAGTCAATCGGGGATATATTTCTATGCTCAGTTGGTCTAATACGTAAAAAATATCCCCCATTTACTTGGCCCCTAGCCTTTTTCCTCCCTCTTGCAAAACACAAATTGTGTGTGTGCGCGGGCGGGTGCACTAAAAGATCCTCATCACTAAAGCAGATCGCACAGTCAACAGGCTCTCTGTGTCACCCCTGGGGCCAGAAGTAGCTGACTTGGTGTCTACTATCCTGGTGCTGCTCCAATGAACACTGACCTCCATCCTTCCCATTCAATACAGACACACACACACACACACACAGAAGCTCAGAGTTTACTTAGCAAGGCTTTCCCTGGTTGGGTAGCAGGCAGTGTTTAATGAGCTGAGGGCCAAATGCCTTCCCCAGACTGCAGCCTGTGAGTGGTTAATTTATCAGGCTGCGTTCCAGCCTTCCTCTGCTTGCCTGCGTGCCCACGTCCCCCTCCCTCCCTCTCTCTCTCTCTCTCTCTCTGCTGGGTTTGGCGTGCAGCACGGCAGATTACATTATATGAAGATTATCCATCACTTATGGATTTTATCCACAGTTTGGAGGACAGAGAGGGATTCTGCTTTAGATCAGGCTTTCACACAGACAAATAAGCTGTCACTAGAGATTCCTACTGTACTGTGTATTATCACTGCACTGCAGCAGCATTTTAGTCTACAAGCAAGCAGCACTGCTGAACAAAGCAAACCATCTGTAAAACAACAAGGCACAGGAATAATTCTGAGTTCTCTTGACTTTCTATTGTTCTATTGGGTGGTTATGTCACCTGATAATGCCCACATTGACACTGTCTCATCCTCATAGGGCAGAGTGTCAGGCTGTAATAAAGCAGAGAGGCAACTGCGCCCAAGCTAACATTGACTCTTCTAAATGATCTGTGCACTGTGATATAAATGCAGGGGCACATAGAACAAACACAGATAACGTGCTCCGAAATTTAAGAGCCTGCTTTCCCAGAGCACGGAACACTGACTAGGGTGAATACTAAAGACCTGGAGGGGGTGACATCTTAGCAAGACTACAGGGAGGTGAGGGGAGAGTAACAAGACCCACATCATCATCTCCCCAGCCCCCCTAACCCCCACCTGGTGAGCAGCAGACTGATGAGGTCTGTCAGCCGGCTGCCTGCAATCAAGGGCTTCTGCTGCACTCGGCATGTTCATCCGTGTTTATTGTGTGCAGAGAACGTATGTAGTCAGAGGCTGCCAGGCTTTACCGAGAGAGAGACGCTGTAATGTCTGTTTTCTGGAGCTTACCTTCGGCCCGCATGGTGAAGGGAGTGTCTCCGGGTCGCTTGGCCGAGAACTGCCCCCCCAGGGAGGTCATTAGGAAGCACAGGCTGAAGAAGCCGATCCCCGCCACAAAGATCCTGCAGGGACAGGGACCAGGGCAGCCAGGAGACAGAGAGCAAGACTCAGGGTTAGAACTCAGGGGGAACAATAAAGAGAAAAATGAGGGAGTTAAGGCAGGGGAGAAGAGAAGAGGGGGGGGGTCAACTGTCAGAATGAAAGCAAAAGAGCTGTACAGTACAAAAGGAATGGGGCACAAGAAGATGATGCAAAATAACAAAGAAACTTAAAGATGACAAGTTTGAATTCGATGGCCATTGGTCTAATGCGTTGCAATTCTTTTCATGGGGGTCGTCAGGGGCACCTCACATAGCTCAGCAAACAGGAGCTGATGGCATCATGAAAACAAATGATTTTACTTCGTTGTTTTAAGTCCACTTTGGTTTCACTAAGTGTTTTGATCCCATCACTGCATTTCTTGCCATTTAACAGAGTGCAGAGAATCCAATTGTCAAGACTAGAGATGGATTAATTATCAATCAATCATCATTCTTAACTAATCTACCTACGGCAATGCTGGGGATCTGGTTGTGGACAAAGGATAATGGCATATTACATACAGTACATGGGTCTTGTGTCCAACACAATGTATGAAAAGTCAACTGAAAAAGTATAACATGAAGTATTACAGTTGCATATTTGTGACTGCAACCACAATCCCTGTAGACATTTTCAAATGTTCAGAATGGTGGGTGGAAATGAATGCTCATAACAGATGCCTTTCAAACTGTAGATGACATCCTTGCATGAGAAAAGTGATCCACTGAGAAATGCTCATGCAAATGTTGAAATATTTGAAAGCATTCCGGTCCATTCCTCCAGAGGAGAGCTGCTGGATGGAGAGCTAGATACACAGATTACACACCACAGCTCACATCACCTGCTGCTCATTTAACACGGGTTATGAAATTGCTTTCTTTCTTCTCATCCTAAAGGGTAGCCCTTTAAAAGAGAGCTTCATTTAACTCAGAGGAAACATTATACTCTTACTGCCGAGGAGCGATGTCACACTTCATCACTGTCCAATATTTGGGCTAATGGTGAAGAGCTGAGTTTTGTGCTCATGAAAGCTAAAAACCAGTGTGTTCAGAAATACACATAACTAGTTGATATCACCTACTGTCAGCTGATCTGTACCTTTGTGTGCTTGCATGTCAATGAACACATTCTACACACATGAATTCATTCACAGTAGACACTAGGCACAAGCCTAACTGCCTTTAGAGTGCTGGCAGAGTTCAGGTTTACCATAGTGATCAGAGTATGCCCAAGAGCTCTGAAACAATGCACTGATCTATATTGACTCAAGTGTCAAGTGCATAGGCCTTCTGTATAGGTACATGCATGTCATTCTGTGTACAGGGGAAAATACAGGCAAACTACTGTAGAAATATGTAGTTCAAATTCAGTCTTGTTGTGCACTATCTGCAATGCACCTTGACCTGTTATGCCATTAGCCTACTAACATGTTTCTGACATGACGGATCCATTTTCACACCTCTATGACATCACAGGTGTGTACTCCTGTCAAGGCAACCTGACCACTGTGAGTTTGTTGTGGTCTACTCATGACGTTCCCATTTTCATAAGGGTAACACAACTCAATTTCAGACTTAGGCTACACAGAGAGAGAACATTGCCTGTACATCGAGACCACTAGAACAGTAGCCTACATGTAAATGCTTACCTGAATGGTTTGAACGTCAAAAGACATCTTCTCACCATAATTGAATAGTCTGTGTTCACAGCACTCATTTTCCGGAGAAGGAGAAAACGCAAAGAGCCCCCAACATTGTGTATTTTTCACAAAGTGTCCTAAGCGCAAACATACATATAGTCATTGTGAATTAATAGAGCTTTAAAAATATCGATACATCGACTTCGGAATCGGATAACCAATACTGCACGTGCTTGGTTTAGTAAAGTTCGGTAGGAATACACTCCGCTTAACCAGCTGCATACAATAGTTTGCTTCCGCTGAGTTTAAATTAGTCCGTAAATTAACCCGGACTCCGGAGTCCTAGTCGTTCTGTTGGAAAAACAAAAGTAATATTGTTCACTCCTCTCCTTGTTAACATGGTAAACGTGTATGTGTTTCAAGTTGGGAAAAGGGTAGCAGAGTTATCGAGCGTAAAAGTCCATTGCTCACCAGTGAGCACACAAAGACTCCATTCGCTTTCTGGCGGTGTATTTTCAGATTGTGCAAGTAGCCTAGAACTGTCTTCAGTGCAGCGCCATCTAACGAGTGATACATACAATCAAAAGTTTCAGTATTGCAGGACAAATGACTCCTGTTTTCATAAAAATGTCTCAGTCAGCCCTGCACAGAAGGCTAAATCAAAATAGCAGTCTCTAGAATAGAAAGCCAACATCATAGATAGCCTAGTTCCTACAGTTCTCATTTAAAAGCACACAAGCTATTCAATAACAAAGTACATGTTTAGTCTTTGGACAGTATAATTTACTTTAAATTTACCAGATTTTTTAAAAATCCGTTGACGCTGTGGCCTACTTTTTTACTTTCAGCACCATGGCCAGTTCCCTTTGACGTCAGCAGCTGAGCAGACATAAACTCAGCAACAACAACAAAAAACGTCTCTTTTTCAGGACCCTGTCTTTCAAAGATAATTCGTAAAAATCCAAATAACTTCACAGATCTTCATTGTAATTAACGCGGCTGACACTGGTGAGTTTATCAACAGCAGCACTCAATGGTCTGAATGAGAGGACATTCAAACAAAGTGTAGTATGACAGCTGCAGTGTGACTGGTAGGACTAGGACCTGACGAGTTTGCATCAGTGAAGAGTTTGGACCTGTTAGACTAGCCTGCTTTGGCCCATTCTATGAATCCAATTGCTAAGAATCTACTCTGCTAGGTAACTATGGGCAGAAGTTACTCACAACGTTGAATGATCTCACCTTTCCACAATGTATCCTCTATCCTCCCTCTGGCTTTTTGTAACCTAGTGAAAATGTTTTATATATAATATGATAACTAATGATATGAGACCTGAAAACTGGAGGAGAGATGGATGAAACCGATTGTCACAATCCCTAGATTTCATTCAGACACCCATGAAAATCAACATGTCTGTGACCAGCCTGACCACTTGTGCTCCTGCACCTGCAGGACTAGTCAGAGAGAGAGAGGGAGAGGAGTATGTCATTGGGTTAAGGCAATAAATCACAGAGAAGAGACAGAAAGACAGAGAGGAGGCGGCCATTCTTGAGGTCACCCAGGGCCATCCCTACTATGACAGAGAGCAATCTACATCCCTGCTGCTATGGCAACCATTTTCATGCAGCCCTATGAGCCCTGAATCAGACTGACACGACTGGCAGGCCTGGTACGGTCATAGTGTGGAGAATGGCATTATACCCAAGCTCTGGCTTCAAAGTCATTGACAGTCACCTCACATTCATTTAAGATGACAAGTTCAACCCTTCACATTGTTTTGTAGAAACAAGGAGGAAGCGCTGCTAAGGTAAACAATAGTAGGTTTTGGTAGACAGAAGCTGCACAATAGTAGGTTTTGGTAGACAGAAGCTGCTAAGGTAAACAATAGTAGGTTTTGGTAGACAGAAGCTGCTAAGGTACAGAATAGTAGGTTTTGGTAGACAGAAGCTGCTAAGGTACACAATAGTAGGTTTTGGTAGACAGAAGCTGCTAAGGTACACAATAGTAGGTTTTGGTAGACAGAAGGATAACATTCATTTTCTCGACCTTGACATCAGTAAAAATGACAACGTTTGTTTGCACACATCAATCTTAAGGAAACCTACCGATGGAAGTAACATTCTGAGGGGAGACAGCTACCACCCCAAAAGGCTAAAAGAGAACATTCCATATGGCCAATTCCAAAGAGTCCGCAGAATCAGGAAAAAGACTACAGCTGAATTGGAGAATTGCTTCTTGAACCAGGGCTACAGCGCTCAGGTCCTGAAAGATCCAGGTTTAATGGCCAGACGACTTGATAGAGAGAACTTGTTGCAAAGGGGAGCGCCTCGTGATACATCAGAGAGAGGGTTTTGGTACAAAATACAGCACTGAAGCAGAGAACATTAAAAGAAACATAAAAAATAATTGTCTTCCCAGAGCCACCAGTCAGAAGCTTTAAGAGATGTCCCACCCTAAATGACAAATTAGTCTTCCTGGTAACTCTCAAAAGACTTGTCTAGACCACAAACCCAGCAGCTATTTTAAATGCACCCAGTGCAAACATCGCAGAAATAATGCACAGAAAAATAATTTTGATGACACAGCTTCTAAAACAGAGTATCAAGTCAAGCATTTCATTAACTGCAATAGTACCCGTGTCACCTACAGATTTGAATGTCCATTACAAGGTATTCTACATTGGATGAACAAAGAGACACCTTCAAAACCTCTGTAGCTCAGTTGGTAGAGCATGGTGCTTGTAACGCCAGGGTAGTGGGTTCGATCCCCGGGACCACCCATACGTAGAATGTATGCACACATGACTGTAAGTCGCTTTGGATAAAAGCGTCTGCTAAATGGCATATATTATTATTATTATTATTAAAACCACCTAGCGGAACACAAGTGCGCCATACGGGTAGACAATGAAGACTACCCCATGGCAAGGCACTACAAGTCCTTACACCATGGCAACCCTGCCTCCTTACAAGCTACGGGTATTGATCCTGTTCCGGCCTCAATTAGAAAATGGAACCGTCTTAAACAGCTAAACCAAAGGGAAAGTCTTTGGATTTACAAACTACAGGCCATTAAGTACCCTGGTTTAAATGAAGATATGGATTTACAAACTACAGGCCATTAAGTACCCTGGTTTAAATGAAGATATGGATTTACAAACTACAGGCCACTAAATACCCTGGTTTAAATGAAGATATGGATTTACAAACTACAGGCCATTAAGTACCCTGGTTTAAATGAAGATATGGATTTACAAACTACAGGCCATTAAGTACCCTGGTTTAAATGAAGATATGGATTTACAAACTACAGGCCATTAAGTACCCTGGTTTAAATGAAGATATGGATTTACAAACTACAGGCCACTAAATACCCTGGTTTAAATGAAGATATGGATTTACAAACTACAGGCCATTAAGTACCCTGGTTTAAATGAAGATATGGATTTACAAACTACAGGCCATTAAGTACCCTGGTTTAAATGAAGATATGGATTTACAAACTACAGGCCATTAAGTACCCTGGTTTAAATGAAGATATGGATTTACAAACTACAGGCCATTAAGTACCCTGGTTTAAATGAAGATATGGATTTACAAACTACAGGCCATTAAGTACCCTGGTTTAAATGAAGATATGGATTTACAAACTACAGGCCATTAAGTACCCTGGTTTAAATGAAGATATGGATTTACAAACTACAGGCGACTAAGTACCCTGGTTTAAATGAAGATATGGATTTCTCACCTTTTCTGTAGGATCATAGGAGGTCCCTTTGCTGTCATCTAGTGGACATATTGCTCTATTTCCCTCAGCTATGTTTAGACTGCCGCGGCCCATGTCTGCTGTGATCTAGTGTACTATAAAATAGATGTCTCTCCTATTCTTACCACTTTGCCCAGTCATATTCAAGGTTAGAACTACTTTTCTAGAGGTTCTGATGCTTCTAGCTGTGATTTTCATTTGGATAACATATCTACAGTACTACAGTACTTCACTTTTTAATGTGTATAGTACTGCCTCTTCAAATCAGGGTTTATTGGAAAAAGCTGTTCAAAAGAGGAGGCCATGCAGCCAAAACATGTCAGAGTTTTTCATCTTTGTTTCCATTGAACATGCCATAAAAATAAAGCCATTTTAATTCACTCCATGAGCAGTGCCTTGGTCCTCCTTTCTTTTTGATGACCTTCACATTAGTTGTTTGGACAGGAAGGAAACTCATTGCAGAGCAAGATATGTCACACGTGTGTGTGTGTGTGTGTGTGTGTGTGTGTGTGTGTGTGTGTGTGTGTGTGTGTGTGTGTGTGTGTGTGTGTGTGTGTGTGTGTGTGTGTGTGTGTGTGTGTGTGTGTGTGTGTGTGTGTGTGTGTGTGTGTGTGTGTGTGTGTGTGTGTGTGTGTGTGTGTGTGTGTGTGTGTGTGCTTTTGTGTAACATGTTGTACTGTTCAGGACCTGGTGTGGTGTCACAGTGTGCACAAACCATGTAGTGTGTGTGTGTGTGTGTTTTTGTGTCTGTGCTGTGTAGTGTGTGTGTGTGTGTTTTGTGCGAGTTCAAAATTGCTTTTAAGGCATAACATGTTGAGCTGTGACTGTGTGATACCCCTAGTTTGTGTTGTTACATACAGAGTACTGCACAACCTTCAGGACCTGGTGTGGTCAGTCACAGCGCTCAGCACAAACCATATAGTAGAAACAATAGAGCCTAGCTAACTCTCTTTGTTCTATCTGAATGCTGAATAAAACACAGTTTTTATCTCAGTCTGCTTTTCAGAATGGAGTTCAAAACCCTCTGGAAGGGCAATATAACTCTTAAAATGTGATGACTTTATGTTGAGCTGTGACTGTGTTAACTAGAATGGAATACCCCTATATTTGTGTTGTTTCACACAGCCCCAATCATGTATTATGAAACTCCTTAGTTTCACTGTCATTAACAAAGATGAAAAATCAATAGCTCTCTTTTACTGAGACTTTCTAGCTCTGATCAGAATGGAATAAAACACAGTTTAGTGGTGAGTGGCCTACATACAGACTGTAGCTCTGATCAGAATGGAATAAAACACAGTTTAGTGGTGGCCTACATACAGACTGTAGCTCTGATCAGAATGGAATAAAACACAGTTTAGTGGTGAGTGGCCTACATACAGACTGTAGCTCTGATCAGAATGGAATAAAACACAGTTTAGTGGTGGCCTACATACAGACTGTAGCTCTGATCAGAATGGAATAAAACACAGTTTAGTGGTGAGTGGCCTACATACAGACTGTAGCTCTGATCAGAATGGAATAAAACACAGTTTAGTGGTGGCCTACATACAGACTGTAGCTCTGATCAGAATGGAATAAAACACAGTTTAGTGGTGAGTGGCCTACATACAGACTGTAGCTCTGATCAGAATGGAATAAAACACAGTTTAGTGGTGAGTGGCCTACATACAGACTGTAGCTCTGATCAGAATGGAATAAAACACAGTTTAGTGGTGAGTGGCCTATATACAGACTGTAGCTCTGATCAGAATGGAATAAAACACAGTTTAGTGGTGAGTGGCCTACATACAGACTGTAGCTCTGATCAGAATGGAATAAAACACAGTTTAGTGGTGAGTGGCCTACATACAGACTGTTGCTCTGATCAGAATGGAATAAAACACAGTTTAGTGGTGAGTGGCCTACATACAGACTGTAGCTCTGATCAGAATGGAATAAAACACAGTTTAGTGGTGAGTGGCCTACATACAGACTGTAGCTCTGATCAGAATGGAATAAAACACAGTTTAGTGGTGAGTGGCCTACATACAGACTGTAGCTCTGATCAGAATGGAATAAAACACAGTTTAGTGGTGAGTGGCCTACATACAGACTGTAGCTCTGATCAGAATGGAATAAAACACAGTTTAGTGGTGAGTGGCCTACATACAGACTGTAGCTCTGATCAGAATGGAATAA
Source organism: Oncorhynchus gorbuscha (assembly GCF_021184085.1). Taxonomy (NCBI): domain Eukaryota; kingdom Metazoa; phylum Chordata; class Actinopteri; order Salmoniformes; family Salmonidae; genus Oncorhynchus; species Oncorhynchus gorbuscha. The sequence continues at coordinate 36,881,169 of NC_060198.1, read as the reverse complement.
AACACAGTTTAGTGGTGAGTGGCCTACATACAGACTGTAGCTCTGATCAGAATGGAATAAAACACAGTTTAGTGGTGAGTGGCCTACATACAGACTGTTGCTCTGATCAGAATGGAATAAAGCACAGTTTAGTGGTGAGTGGCCTACATACAGACTGTAGCTCTGATCAGAATGGAATAAAACACAGTTTAGTGGTGGCCTACATACAGACTGTAGCTCTGATCAGAATGGAATAAAACACAGTTTAGTGGTGAGTGGCCTACATACAGACTGTAGCTCTGATCAGAATGGAATAAAACACAGTTTAGTGGTGAGTGGCCTACATACAGACTGTAGCTCTGATCAGAATGGAATAAAACACAGTTTAGTGGTGAGTGGCCTACATACAGACTGTAGCTCTGATCAGAATGGAATAAAACACAGTTTAGTGGTGAGTGGCCTACATTATTTTTTTTTATTTTACTAGGCAAGTCAGTTAAGAACAAATTCTTATTTTCAATGACAGCCTAGGAACAGTGGGTTAACTGCCTGTTCAGGGGCAGTTTGAACTTGCAACCTTCCGGTTCCTAGTCCAACTCTCTAACCACTAGGCTACCCTGCCGTAGCTCTGATCAGAATGGAATAAAACACAGTTTAGTGGTGAGTGGCCTACATACAGACTTGCTCTGATCAGAATGGAATAAAGCACAGTTTTGTGGTGAGTGGCCTACATACAGACTGTAGCTCTGATCAGAATGGAATAAAACACAGTTTAGTGGTGAGTGGCCTACATACAGACTGTAGCTCTGATCAGAATGGAATAAAACACAGTTTAGTGGTGAGTGGCCTACATACAGACTGTAGCTCTGATCAGAATGGAATAAAACACAGTTTAGTGGTGGCCTACATACAGACTGTAGCTCTGATCAGAATGGAATAAAACACAGTTTAGTGGTGAGTGGCCTACATACAGACTGTAGCTCTGATCAGAATGGAATAAAACACAGTTTAGTGGTGAGTGGCCTACATACAGACTGTAGCTCTGATCAGAATGGAATAAAACACAGTTTAGTGGTGGTGGCCTACATACAGACTGTAGCTCTGATCAGAATGGAATAAAACACAGTTTAGTGGTGAGTGGCCTACATACAGACTGTAGCTCTGATCAGAATGGAATAAAACACAGTTTAGTGGTGAGTGGCCTACATACAGACTGTAGCTCTGATCAGAATGGAATAAAACACAGTTTAGTGGTGAGTGGCCTACATACAGACTGTAGCTCTGATCAGAATGGAATAAAACACAGTTTAGTGGTGAGTGGCCTACATACAGACTGTAGCTCTGATCAGAATGGAATAAAACACAGTTTAGTGGTGAGTGGCCTACATACAGACTGTTGCTCTGATCAGAATGGAATAAAACACAGTTTAGTGGTGAGTGGCCTACATACAGACTGTTGCTCTGATCAGAATGGAATAAAGCACAGTTTTGTGGTGAGTGGCCTACATACAGACTGTTGCTCTGATCAGAATGGAATAAAACACAGTTTAGTGGTGAGTGGCCTACATACAGACTTAGCTCTGATCAGAATGGAATAAAACACAGTTTAGTGGTGAGTGGCCTACATACAGACTTAGCTCTGATCAGAATGGAATAAAACACAGTTTAGTGGTGAGTGGCCTACATACAGACTGTAGCTCTGATCAGAATGGAATAAAACACAGTTTAGTGGTGAGTGGCCTACATACAGACTGTAGCTCTGATCAGAATGGAATAAAACACAGTTTAGTGGTGAGTGGCCTACATACAGACTGTAGCTCTGATCAGAATGGAATAAAACACAGTTTAGTGGTGAGTGGCCTACATACAGACTGTAGCTCTGATCAGAATGGAATAAAACACAGTTTAGTGGTGAGTGGCCTACATACAGACTGTAGCTCTGATCAGAATGGAATAAAACACAGTTTAGTGGTGGTGGCCTACATACAGACTGTAGCTCTGATCAGAATGGAATAAAACACAGTTTAGTGGTGAGTGGCCTACATACAGACTGTAGCTCTGATCAGAATGGAATAAAACACAGTTTAGTGGTGAGTGGCCTACATACAGACTGTAGCTCTGATCAGAATGGAATAAAACACAGTTTAGTGGTGAGTGGCCTACATACAGACTGTAGCTCTGATCAGAATGGAATAAAACACAGTTTAGTGGTGAGTGGCCTACATACAGACTGTAGCTCTGATCAGAATGGAATAAAACACAGTTTAGTGGTGAGTGGCCTACATTACAGATTTTAGCTAGGCAAGTCAGTTAAGAACAAATTCTTATTTTCAATGACAGCCTAGGAACAGTGGGTTAAAACACAGTTTAGTGGGCAGTTTGAACTTACAACCTTCTCGGTTCCTAGTCCAACTCTCTAACCACAGTTTAGTGGTGAGTGGCTACATACAGACTGTAGCTCTGATCAGAATGGAATAAAACACAGTTTAGTGGTGAGTGGCCTACATACAGACTGTTGCTCTGATCAGAATGGAATAAAACACAGTTTAGTGGTGAGTGGCCTACATACAGACTGTAGCTCTGATCAGAATGGAATAAAGCACAGTTTTGTGGTGAGTGGCCTACATACAGACTGTTGCTCTGATCAGAATGGAATAAAACACAGTTTAGTGGTGAGTGGCCTACATACAGACTTGCTCTGATCAGAATGGAATAAAACACAGTTTTGTGGTGAGTGGCCTACATACAGACTTGCTCTGATCAGAATGGAATAAAACACAGTTTAGTGGTGAGTGGCCTACATACAGACTGTAGCTCTGATCAGAATGGAATAAAACACAGTTTAGTGGTGAGTGGCCTACATACAGACTGTAGCTCTGATCAGAATGGAATAAAACACAGTTTAGTGGTGAGTGGCCTACATACAGACTGTAGCTCTGATCAGAATGGAATAAAACACAGTTTAGTGGTGAGTGGCCTACATACAGACTGTAGCTCTGATCAGAATGGAATAAAACACAGTTTAGTGGTGAGTGGCCTACATACAGACTGTTGCTCTGATCAGAATGGAATAAAGCACAGTTTAGTGGTGAGTGGCCTACATACAGACTGTAGCTCTGATCAGAATGGAATAAAACACAGTTTAGTGGTGGCCTACATACAGACTGTAGCTCTGATCAGAATGGAATAAAACACAGTTTAGTGGTGAGTGGCCTACATACAGACTGTAGCTCTGATCAGAATGGAATAAAACACAGTTTAGTGGTGAGTGGCCTACATACAGACTGTAGCTCTGATCAGAATGGAATAAAACACAGTTTAGTGGTGAGTGGCCTACATACAGACTGTAGCTCTGATCAGAATGGAATAAAACACAGTTTAGTGGTGAGTGGCCTACATACAGACTGTAGCTCTGATCAGAATGGAATAAAACACAGTTTAGTGGTGAGTGGCCTACATTATTTTTTTTTTTATTTTACTAGGCAAGTCAGTTAAGAACAAATTCTTATTTTCAATGACAGCCTAGGAACAGTGGGTTAACTGCCTGTTCAGGGGCAGTTTGAACTTGCAACCTTCCGGTTCCTAGTCCAACTCTCTAACCACTAGGCTACCCTGCCGTAGCTCTGATCAGAATGGAATAAAACACAGTTTAGTGGTGAGTGGCCTACATACAGACTGTTGCTCTGATCAGAATGGAATAAAACACAGTTTAGTGGTGAGTGGCCTACATACAGACTGTAGCTCTGATCAGAATGGAATAAAGCACAGTTTTGTGGTGAGTGGCCTACATACAGACTGTTGCTCTGATCAGAATGGAATAAAACACAGTTTAGTGGTGAGTGGCCTACATACAGACTTAGCTCTGATCAGAATGGAATAAAACACAGTTTTGTGGTGAGTGGCCTACATACAGACTTGCTCTGATCAGAATGGAATAAAACACAGTTTAGTGGTGAGTGGCCTACATACAGACTGTAGCTCTGATCAGAATGGAATAAAACACAGTTTAGTGGTGAGTGGCCTACATACAGACTGTAGCTCTGATCAGAATGGAATAAAACACAGTTTAGTGGTGGCCTACATACAGACTGTAGCTCTGATCAGAATGGAATAAAACACAGTTTAGTGGTGAGTGGCCTACATACAGACTGTAGCTCTGATCAGAATGGAATAAAACACAGTTTAGTGGTGAGTGGCCTACATACAGACTGTAGCTCTGATCAGAATGGAATAAAACACAGTTTAGTGGTGAGTGGCCTACATACAGACTGTAGCTCTGATCAGAATGGAATAAAACACAGTTTAGTGGTGAGTGGCCTACATACAGACTGTAGCTCTGATCAGAATGGAATAAAACACAGTTTAGTGGTGAGTGGCCTACATACAGACTGTAGCTCTGATCAGAATGGAATAAAACACAGTTTAGTGGTGAGTGGCCTACATACAGACTGTAGCTCTGATCAGAATGGAATAAAACACAGTTTAGTGGTGAGTGGCCTACATACAGACTGTAGCTCTGATCAGAATGGAATAAAACACAGTTTAGTGGTGAGTGGCCTACATACAGACTGTTGCTCTGATCAGAATGGAATAAAACACAGTTTAGTGGTGAGTGGCCTACATACAGACTGTAGCTCTGATCAGAATGGAATAAAGCACAGTTTTGTGGTGAGTGGCCTACATACAGACTGTTGCTCTGATCAGAATGGAATAAAACACAGTTTAGTGGTGAGTGGCCTACATACAGACTTGCTCTGATCAGAATGGAATAAAACACAGTTTTGTGGTGAGTGGCCTACATACAGACTTGCTCTGATCAGAATGGAATAAAACACAGTTTAGTGGTGAGTGGCCTACATACAGACTGTAGCTCTGATCAGAATGGAATAAAACACAGTTTAGTGGTGAGTGGCCTACATACAGACTGTAGCTCTGATCAGAATGGAATAAAACACAGTTTAGTGGTGAGTGGCCTACATACAGACTGTAGCTCTGATCAGAATGGAATAAAACACAGTTTAGTGGTGAGTGGCCTACATACAGACTGTAGCTCTGATCAGAATGGAATAAAACACAGTTTAGTGGTGAGTGGCCTACATACAGACTGTTGCTCTGATCAGAATGGAATAAAGCACAGTTTAGTGGTGAGTGGCCTACATACAGACTGTAGCTCTGATCAGAATGGAATAAAACACAGTTTAGTGGTGAGTGGCCTACATACAGACTGTAGCTCTGATCAGAATAGAATAAAACACAGTTTAGTGGTGAGTGGCCTACATACAGACTGTAGCTCTGATCAGAATGGAATAAAACACAGTTTAGTGGTGAGTGGCCTACATACAGACTGTAGCTCTGATCAGAATGGAATAAAACACAGTTTAGTGGTGAGTGGCCTACATACAGACTGTAGCTCTGATCAGAATGGAATAAAACACAGTTTAGTGGTGAGTGGCCTACATACAGACTGTAGCTCTGATCAGAATGGAATAAAACACAGTTTAGTGGTGAGTGGTCTACATACAGACTGTAGCTCTGATCAGAATGGAATAAAACACAGTTTAGTGGTGAGTGGCCTACATTATTTTTATTTATTTTACTAGGCAAGTCAGTTAAGAACAAATTCTTATTTTCAATGACGGCCTAGGAACAGTGGGTTAACTGCCTGTTCAGGGGCAGTTTGAACTTGCAACCTTCCGGTTCCTAGTCCAACTCTCTAACCACTAGGCTACCCTGCCGTAGCTCTGATCAGAATGGAATAAAACACAGTTTAGTGGTGAGTGGCCTACATTATTTTTTTTTATTTTACTAGGCAAGTCAGTTAAGAACAAATTCTTATTTTCAATGACAGTTTAGGAACAGTGGGTTAACTGCCTGTTCAGGGGCAGTTTGAACTTGCAACCTTCCGGTTCCTAGTCCAACTCTCTAACCAGTTTAGTGCTGAGTGGCCTACATACAGACTGTAGCTCTGATCAGAATGGAATAAAACACAGTTTAGTGGTGAGTGGCCTACATACAGACTGTAGCTCTGATCAGAATGGAATAAAACACAGTTTAGTGGTGAGTGGCCTACATACAGACTGTAGCTCTGATCAGAATGGAATAAAACACAGTTTAGTGGTGAGTGGCCTACATACAGACTGTAGCTCTGATCAGAATGGAATAAAACACAGTTTAGTGGTGAGTGGCCTACATACAGACTGTAGCTCTGATCAGAATGGAATACAACACAGTTTAGTGGTGAGTGGCCTACATACAGACTGTAGCTCTGATCAGAATGGAATAAAACACAGTTTAGTGGTGAGTGGCCTACATACAGACTGTTGCTCTGATCAGAATGGAATAAAACACAGTTTAGTGGTGAGTGGCCTACATAGAGACTGTAGCTCTGATCAGAATGGAATAAAGCACAGTTTTGTGGTGAGTGGCCTACATACAGACTGTTGCTCTGATCAGAATGGAATAAAACACAGTTTAGTGGTGAGTGGCCTACATACAGACTTTGCTCTGATCAGAATGGAATAAAACACAGTTTTGTGGTGAGTGGCCTACATACAGACTTGCTCTGATCAGAATGGAATAAAACACAGTTTAGTGGTGAGTGGCCTACATACAGACTGTAGCTCTGATCAGAATGGAATAAAACACAGTTTAGTGGTGAGTGGCCTACATACAGACTGTAGCTCTGATCAGAATGGAATAAAACACAGTTTAGTGGTGAGTGGCCTACATACAGACTGTAGCTCTGATCAGAATGGAATAAAACACAGTTTAGTGGTGAGTGGCCTACATACAGACTGTAGCTCTGATCAGAATGGAATAAAACACAGTTTAGTGGTGAGTGGCCTACATACAGACTGTTGCTCTGATCAGAATGGAATAAAACACAGTTTAGTGGTGAGTGGCCTACATACAGACTGTAGCTCTGATCAGAATGGAATAAAACACAGTTTAGTGGTGAGTGGCCTACATACAGACTGTAGCTCTGATCAGAATGGAATAAAACACAGTTTAGTGGTGAGTGGCCTACATACAGACTGTAGCTCTGATCAGAATGGAATAAAACACAGTTTAGTGGTGAGTGGCCTACATACAGACTGTAGCTCTGATCAGAATGGAATAAAACACAGTTTAGTGGTGAGTGGCCTACATACAGACTGTAGCTCTGATCAGAATGGAATAAAACACAGTTTAGTGGTGAGTGGCCTACATACAGACTGTAGCTCTGATCAGAATGGAATAAAACACAGTTTAGTGGTGAGTGGCCTACATTATTTTTATTTATTTTACTAGGCAAGTCAGTTAAGAACAAATTCTTATTTTCAATGACGGCCTAGGAACAGTGGGTTAACTGCCTGTTCAGGGGCAGTTTGAACTTGCAACCTTCCGGTTCCTAGTCCAACTCTCTAACCACTAGGCTACCCTGCCGTAGCTCTGATCAGAATGGAATAAAACACAGTTTAGTGGTGAGTGGCCTACATACAGACTGTAGCTCTGATCAGAATGGAATAAAACACAGTTTAGTGGTGAGTGGCCTACATACAGACTGTAGCTCTGATCAGAATGGAATAAAACACAGTTTAGTGGTGAGTGGCCTACATACAGACTGTAGCTCTGATCAGAATGGAATAAAACACAGTTTAGTGGTGAGTGGCCTACATACAGACTGTAGCTCTGATCAGAATGGAATAAAACACAGTTTAGTGGTGGCCTACATACAGACTGTAGCTCTGATCAGAATGGAATAAAACACAGTTTAGTGGTGAGTGGCCTACATACAGACTGTAGCTCTGATCAGAATGGAATAAAACACAGTTTAGTGGTGGCCTACATACAGACTGTAGCTCTGATCAGAATGGAATAAAACACAGTTTAGTGGTGAGTGGCCTACATACAGACTTGCTCTGATCAGAATGGAATAAAGCACAGTTTTGTGGTGAGTGGCCTACATACAGACTTGCTCTGATCAGAATGGAATAAAACACTGTTTAGTGGTGAGTGGCCTACATACAGACTGTAGCTCTGATCAGAATGGAATAAAACACAGCTTAGTGGGGGCCTAAATACACATTATCTGGCCTCCGTCCAGCATTTTCCCCCACAGCTCTTCTGCCAGACATCTGGAAGAAGAGGGGAGCAAGATTGGAGTGTTGCAGGGCATCCCATCCTATAGGGAAACAAAAGTTGTGACTAACCACTGTGACACAAGAGGGAAGCAAACCTCAACAGACTCAGCCTTATTATGAGTAGAATTTCTTATTGAGAAAGGCTGGATCTCTTATACAAGGTTTGTTGTTTCACTGGAGTGTAGTTCATTTCACCCCTCTCGGATAAATGTCTGGTATAGTATGCGACATCATTCAATAATCATTTTCCAAACACTTACATATTTCCACTTGTCTCAAAAGCTATTCAACTTAACTTTCTTTGTGACCTACACTAAAACCAATTGATTGAAATGACAAAACTGCTGAAGCACTTCGGAAATGGGCCGGCAAATCATCACTCTGGTTCTCAAGTGCCATCCTCAGGGTTTTCCATTTCCTGGTGATTCTATACTTTTAAAGTCAAATTACACCCCCTGACTTGATATCTCAGACAATTAAATCTCCTCAGTGGGAGAGTTGAGAGTAACAGAGCGTGACAAGGAACTATGATGTTCTAGGTGCGATGACAACAGCAACAACAGACAAAGTGGCAGTCAGACATTTGCATATGGTATAAACACCCTGGGATAGGCTCAAGCTAATTCAACTGACAGACAGATTGGCAGAAAAATATCTCTGATGTCCTAATGGCTTCATAATGATGACTAACCTAGCTGGTGAGGGCATATGATGAAAATTACATATCCTGTCAACAAATAGTCAACACCAAATATACAATTTCACCAATAACAATTAGGCTATAGAAAGACCATCACAGCAAATGGTTGTGACTACTTCCATTAAAGTGGGAAAAAAGTAGAAATTATGAGATGAAATGAAGAGTCAACACATTGATCTACTGTAATTCATTCTGGGGTTGATTCCTTAATACGTAAAATTTAAAGTAGAGATTCATTGCATGGGCTGCGTCTTAATCTGCCTATGGCTGTTTTATGAGGTGGAAGGTGGCCAAGATACAGCGGTGTTTGACCATGAAACATTCAAAAAATTGGTCTTCTCGTGGCCTAAAACGTCTGTAGCATCCGAATGGTTTGGCCTATAAGCTAATGAAAGATGAGACTCTCACGATGGTGCTCTTCGTTTTTCTCTACAAAGTCGATACCGTCGATGTGCCAACTTCTGTTTGTAGCGTCCGAACCATTTGGGCTACAAACTAATGTGACCCACTGTGACCCACTGTGGAAAAGGGAGATTCCCACGAACAGGATGGTGTTCTCGGTTTTGTTCTATGACCTCCACAAGTGTCACTGGACTCATCTGTAGGTAACCAGTAGAGGTTAAAAACATAATGGAAGTATGGAGGTAGTTTTGTGCCTACCACAAAAAAAGGGGTTAAAAATGTGTAAAAAAATAGATATATTTCCTGAGCTTTCTTATATCACCTAGATATACAAGTAGGACAGACATTTCAAAACCTTGTTCTTTATGATTTACTTTTTGACTGTCTTTGCCAAGTCTTTGGCATTTATTCAATGCGTTTCTATGGGCTGTAGTACTGAAGGCCAAATTCATTTTTTTTAAAAACCTAAATGGGTCTTAAAATTGTAAATCAAATAGCTAAAATGATCCATGGTATGACCATCTTAAAACAATTCCATATGTCATCTTAGACCCCCAAGGTTTTAACTTGTCAACTAGTTAATATGCATTTCATTGTATTTCTAAAGTTATTTAATTCCACTTGTCTACAAAATAATCATTGATATGTTGGATTCATGTCCCCATTTCAACCAACAATCAAAGTTATAGAATAGGACTAAATCAAATTAAATGAAACTTTAAATGCATTTTATGTCTAGATTAATTTGATTTAGTCATATTCTTTAACTCTGACTTAAAGCCAATGTCAGAGATGGAAGTATCTAAGCAGAAGATAAATCTCCTTCAAATGTTGATATTTGGTTGCATTGACATTAAAACACAATTCAATATCACTATCATTACATTTGAAATCAACCAGAGCTTGAAACCCTAGGCTTATTGTATTGTCTATTTTTAGTTGAATTCTGGATTGAATTCAAACAATTGTTGTTGATGACTTTGCAAATGCTATATAAGTGTAAATAGCGTCCTTGATGATTGATTAAGTATGGTCACGTTTCATTTTCTCTGTTAAACCTTCCCTGTGGGATAACTTCAATAGCAACAATAGTGAATCTATTTAGTTTTTAAGTGGAGATCTCTTAATAATCATTCTCGCGGTAGCACATTGGTAATAGTCTTTGAAACATATCATAGCTGGGCTTGTGTCATGTTTTGTCATTGATTATCATGTCTTGTCCCTGTGCTTCCCCTTCTATTCGTTTCCCTCTGCTGGTCTTATTAGGTTCTTTCCCTCTTTTATCCCTCTCTCCCCCTCCCTCTCTCACTCTCTCTTCTCTCTATCGAATGGAATTCCTGCTCCCAGCTGTTCCTATTCCCCTAATCAATCATTTAGTCTTCCCACACCTGTTCCCGATCCTTTTCCCTGATTAGAGTCCCTATTTCTCTCCTTGTTTTCCGTTGATCTGCCCTGTCGGATCCTTGTCTATAATTCACCGTGCTGTGAGAATGGAATAAAACACAGTTTGAGTGGCCTACTATGTATTGCCCTGTAGTGTCGTGTTTCCCTCAGATGCTGCGTGGTGAGCAGGTGTCTGAGTCTGCTAGGTTCAAGTGCCTTCCCGAGGCAACCTGCAGTTCTTGATCAAGTCTCCAGTCTGTTCTCGTCTTTACGAGTAGTATTATGCCTTTTGTTTTGTAAAGTATCTTTACTGGATTAAAAACTCTGTTTTCGCCAAGTCGCTTTTGGGTCCTCATTCACCTGCATAACAGAAGGATCCGACCAAGGAATGGACCCAGCGACTACAGATGCTGGTAACACTGGCCGAGATCCAACTGGAGCCATGCTCGGCAGACAAAGCAGGAATTTCTGCTGGTCGCCATGCCGTGGAGAACCTGGCCGCTCAGGTTTCTGATCCTCTCTGGACAGTTCCAGAGTTTTCGTCTCGTGCCACCTGTTACATCCTGGCCTGCCGAGCTCTGAACCTAGGGTTAATAACCCACCTTGCTACTCCGGGCAGCCCACGGAGTGTAGCTCCTTTCTCACCCAGTGTGATATTGTGTTCTCTCTCCAACCCAACACATACTCTAGCAGAAGAAAGCACAGTTTGGTTAGTGTCATTTCACTCCTTACTGGCCGGGCTCAGAATGGGGCACAGCTATCTGGGAGGCAAGGGCTGATTGTTCTAACAATTACCAGAACTTTAAAGAGGAGATGATTACAGGGTTTTTGATCCGTTCAGTTTTTGGTGGGGAGGCTTCTAGGGCCCTGGCTTCCCTATGCCAAGGTGATCGATCCATAACGGATTACTCTATAGAGTAAAACGCAGTCTTGCTGCCTCTAGTGACTGGAACATACAGCGCTGCTCGCTCGTTTTCTGGATGGACTAAAACGCAGTGGTCAAAGATGAGATTCTCTCTCGGGAGGTTCCTTCCAGTGTGGACTCAGTTTGATTGGTCGCCATCCGCATAGAACGACGGGTAGATCTTCGTCACCAAGCTCGTGGAAGAGAGCTCGCGTCAACGGTGTTTCCCTGCTCCGAATCGGAATAAATCACCCTTTCTGGCTCAGAGACTGAGCCCATGCAGCTGGGAGGTATTCGAATGGAATAAACCAAGGAGAGGGAACGGAGGATCACCAACCGCCTGTGCCTCTATTCGGATTTGATGGACATTTTGTCAATTCATGTCCAGTAAACAGCCAGAGCTCATCAGTAAGCGGAGGGCTACAGTGAGCGCTACTAGTCGGGTCTCTTCATCTAGATCCTGTAGCTCTGATCAGAATGGTCCATCTACGCTTTAGTGGTGAGTGGCCTACATGCAGTGCCTTGATTGACTCTGGGGCTGAACACAGTTTCATGGTGAGCATGGGCTCGGAAACATGACATTCCTTTCAGACAGTTAGACAAGCCTACGCCCATGTTTGCCTTAGATGGTAGTCATCTTCCCAGTATCAGATTTGAGACACAGTTTACCTTTAACTCTCATACAGATCTGGTAACCACAGTGAGACTATTTCAGTTTTGATTTTGAGTCACCTTTTACACCTGTTGTTTTGGGTCATCCCTGGCTAGTATGTCATAATCCTTTATTAATTGGTCTAGTAATTCTATCCTATCCTGGAATGGAATGTCATGTGAAGTGTTTAATGTCTGCCATCCCTCCCATTTCTTCTGTCCCCACTTCTCAGGAGGAATAAAACACAGTTTGACAGGAGTGCCGGAGGAATATCATGATCTGCGCACGGTCTTCAGTCGGTCCCAGCCAACTCCCTTCCTCCTCACCGGTCGTATGATTGATCAGATTGAATCCTTCCGGGGACCACTTTCTGGGGTAGACTATACTCTCTGTCGGCTCTGAACAGAATGGAATAAAGGATTATTTATCTGTGTCTCTTGACGTGGTACCATAGTGACTCTTCCTCTCCGATCAGAATGGAATAAAACACAGTTTTGGTAAGAAGTGGACGGTACTCTGCAGCCCCTGCGTTGATTATCGAGGGCTGAATGAATAACGGTTAAGAATCGTTATCCGCTTCCCCTTATGTCATCAGCCTTCGAGATTCTGCAGGGAGCCAGGTGCTTTACTAAGTTGGCCTTCGTAACGCTTACCATCTCTGCATCAGAGAGGGGGAATGGAAAACGGCGTTTAACAGTCCGTTAGGGCATTTTGAGTACAGGGTTCTGCCGTTTGGTCTCGCCAATGCGCCAGCTGTTTTTCAGGCATTAGTTAATGATGTTCTGAGAGACATGCTGAACATCTTTGTTTTTGTCTATCTTGACATATCCTGATTTTTTCACCGTCACTCGAGATTCATGTTCAGCACAGTTTACGTGTTCTACAGCGCCATTTAGAGAATTGTCTCTACGAAAGGCTGAGAAGTGCTTTTTCATGTCTCCTCAGACTTAGCTTTTCAGAATGGTTCCGTTATTTCCGCTGAAGGCATTCAGATGGATTCCGAATGGTCCAAGCTGTCAGTGATTGGCCCATTCCAAGGTCACGTGTCGAATTGCAGCGTTTTTAGGTTTCGCTAATTTCTATCGGCTCTTCATTGGAATAAAACACAGTTTAGTTGCTGCCCTCTACAGCTCTTACTTCTGTCAAGACGTGTTTTGTGGTCCGGTTCCGCCCAGGGAGCTTTTGATCTTCTAAAAGAACAGTTTACGTCCGAGTCCTATCCTCAGACTTAGCTCCTGACGAATCACTAGACAAGTTCATTGTCGAGGTTGGCCTTCAGACAGGCTGGGAGCCATTCTATCCCATGGAATTCCAGTCTGACGATAAGGTTCAGTGGCCTATTTTTCTCATCGCCTGTCAGCCATCTGGAATAAAACACAGATGTGGGTAAGTGGAACATACGCCATCCGTTAGCCCTGAGGCAGAATGGAATAAAGCACAGTGGTGGTGAGGGGGCTACATACAGACTTTGTCGATTGGACAGACCATAAGAACCTTGAGTACATCCGTTCTGCCAAACGACTTAATGCCTTATACAAGGTTGGGCGTTGTTTTCACTCGTTTCGAGTTTGTGATTTCTTACCGTCCGGGTAGCAAAAACACCAAGCCTGATGCCTTATCCCGTCTGTTTAGTTCTTCTGTTTCTACTGATCCCGAGGGATTCTTCCTTTGGGCGTTTGTCGGGTTAACAGTCTGGGGAATTGAAAGACAGGTTGCAAGCACTCACGCACACTGGGCCGCGCGCTTGTCCTAGTAACCTCCTTTTCGTTCCTGTTTCCACTCCTCTGGCTGTTCTTCAGTGGGCTCACTCTGCCAAGTTAGCTGGTCATCCCGGTGTTCGAGGCACTCTTGACGTCTAAATTCGCCAGCGCTTTTGGTGGCCGACTCAGGAGCGTGACAAGCGAACTATGATGTTCGTGGCTGCTTGACGGACTGCGCGCAGACTAAGTGGGTAACTCTCCTCCTGCCGGTCGTATCAGACCGCTCCCCATTCCCTGGGACCATGGTCTCACATCGCCCTAGACTTCATTACCGGTCTGCCTTTGTCTGCGGGGAAGACTGTGATTCTTACGGTTGTCGATAGGTGATGAAAATTACATATCCTGTCAACACCAAATATCATTTCACCAAATAGTTATCTAAGGCGGCACATTTCATTCCCTCGCTAAACTTCCTTCCGCTAAAGACGGCACAAATCATCATCGAGAATGTGTTCAGAATTCATGGCCTCCCGTTAGACGTACTTCCATTAGACAGAGGGCAATTCACGTCACAGTTTTGGAGGGAGTTCTGTCATTGATTCTACTGTAATCTCTTCCGGGTTTCATCCCCAGTCTAACGGTCAAGCAGAGAGGGCCAATCAGACGATTGGTCGCATACTTAATCTGCCAGCCTTTTTTCAGAAAGGTCTTGGGCAGAACAGCTCCCCTGGGCAGAAACATTCACAACTGGTCTTCTCCTTCGTCTGCTACCGGGTTTCTCCTTTCAGAGTAGTCTGGGTTACCAGCCTCTCTGTTCTCATCCCAGCTTGCCGAGTCCAGCGTTCCCTCCGTGCCAAGCGTTTGTCCAACGTTGTGAGCGCACCTGGAGGAGGGTGAGGTCTGCACTTTGCCGTTACAGGGCACAGACTGTGAGAGCCGCCAATAAACGCAGGATTAAGAGTCCAAGGTATTGTTCTATGACCTCCACAGAGTGTGGCTGGACCATCTAGGTAACCTTCCTCTTAAAACATAATGGAAGTGATGGAGGTAGTTTGGTCCTCCGTGTCTCCCAGGTCGTTCAAAATGTCGCTAAAAAAAATAGATATATTTCCTGAGCATCTTCTTATATCCATCCTAGTCTTCCATGTCTCCTGTGTCAAGCCTTGTTCTTTATGCATTTACGTTTTCCCTCCCCTCAAGTCTTTCGAGAGCGCATTTATTTACAAGGTACGTAAGATCATGGACATGGGCTCGGGGACTGGGGTCACCAAACTTAGTGGATTGGGAGGGTAAACGGTCCTGAGGAGAGGAGTTGGGTTCAAATAGCTCGGGACATGCTGGACCATCTTAAAACAATTGATGATTTCCTCCGTTGACCGCCAAGGTTTTCCTTGTCAAGTGCGCCAGGAGGCATTTCATTGAGTGGGGGTACTGTCATGTTTTGTCATTGATTATCATGTCTTGTCCCTGTGCTTCCCTTCTATTCGTTTCCCTCTGCTGGTCTTATTAGGTTCTTTCCCTCATTTTCTATCCCTTAATTTGATTTCTCTCACTCTTCTTCTCTTATCTCTGACTTCCTGCTCCCAGCTGTTCCTATTCCCCTAATCAATCATTTAGTCTTCCACACCTGTTGATCCTTTTCCCTGATTAGAGTCCCTATTTCTCTCCTTGTTTTCCGTTCCTGCCCTGTCGGATCCTTGTCTATAATTCACCGTGCTGTGTCTATGTATTGCCCTGTCGTGTCGTGTTTCTCAGATGCTGCGTGGTGAGCAGGTGTCTGAGTCTGCTAGGTTCAAGTGCCTTCCCGAGGCAACCTGCAGTTCTTGATCAAGTCTCCAGTCTGTTCTCGTTAAACCTTCCCGAGTAGTATTATGCCTTTAGTGAATTTTGTAAAGTATCTTTACTGGATTAAAAACTCTGTTTTCGCCAAGTCGCTTTTGGGTCCTCATTCACCTGCATAACAGCTTGGGTATAACCTTGGATGTAGATACATTCATTCTCCAGCAGGAGGTGCTGCCCAGCCTACCTGCCCAGGTACAAATTCAACATTTTTTATACATGGTATGTTTGTTTAAATTTGGTTACCATGATAACATAATCCTGTGGTTGAAATTTCACCCTCAAAGCAGTTTACGTTGATTTTTTTAAATGAATCCAACGTATTTTCCACATAGATTCCACGTTACACCCCACCGACAAATTAAGTTGAAATAATCAAATAAAATTCTATTAGTCACATGCGCCGAATACAACAGGGGTAAACCTTACAGTGAAATGCTTACTTACAAGCCCCTAACCAACAATGCAGCTTAAAAAGATATGGATAGGAAATAAAAGTAACAAGAGTAGCAATAAAATAACAATAGCGAGACTATACACAGGAGGGTACCGGTTAGTTGAGATAATATGTACATGTGCAGTAGGTAGAGTTATTAAAGTGACTATGCATAGATGACAACAGAGAGTAGCAGCAGTGTAAAAGGGGGGGCAATGCAAATAGTCTGGGTAGCCATTTGATTAGGTGTTCAGGAGTCTTATGGCTTGGGGGTAGAAGCTGTTTAGAAGCCTCTTGGAACTAGACTTGGCACTCTGGTACCGCGTGCCTTGTAGTAGCAGAGAGAACAGTCTATGACTAGTGTGGCTGAAGTCGTTGACAATTTTTAGGGCCTTCCTCTGACACCGCCTGGTATAGAGCTCCTGGATGGCAGGAGGCTTGGCCCCAGTGATGTACTGGAATGTTCGCACTACCCTCTATAGTGCCTTGCGGTCAGAGGCCGAGCAGTTGCCATCCCAGGCAGTCATGCAACCAGTCAGGATGCTCTCGATGGTACAGCTGTAGAAACTTTTGAGGATCTGAAGACCCATGCCAAATCTTTTCAGTCTCCTGAGGGGGAATAGGTTTTGTTGTGCCCTCTTCACGACTGTCTTGGTGTGCTTGGACCATGTTAGTTGGTTGGTGATGTGGGCACCAAGGAACTTGAAACTCTCAACCTGTTCCACTGCAGCCCCATCGATGAGAATGGGAGCGTGCTCGGTCCTCTTTTTCCTGTAGTCCACAATCATCTCCTTTGTCTTGATAACGTTGAGGGAGAGGTTGTTGTTCTGGCACCACACGGCCAGGTCTCTGACCTCCTCCCTATAGGCTGTCTAGTTGTTGTCAGTGATCAGGCATACTACTGTTGTTTCAACGGCAAACTTAATGATGGGGTTGAAGTCGTGCCTGGCCCTGTAGTCATGAGTGAACAGGGAGTACAGGAGGGGACTGAGCATGCACCTCTGAGGGACCCCCGTGTTGAGGATCAGTGTGGCCGATGTGTTGCTACCTGCCCTTGCCACCTGGGGGTGGCCCGTTAGGAAGTCCAGGATCCAGTTGCAGAGGGAGGTGTCTGTAATGGTTTGCAAGCCTTGCCACATCCGAAGAGCGTCAGAGCCGGTGTAGTACAGTTCGATCTTAGTCCTGTATTGATTCTTTGCCTGTTTAATGGTTCGTCTGAGGGCATAGCGGGATTTCTTATAAGCTTCCGGGTTAGAGTCCTGCTCCTTGAAAGCGGCAGCTCTATCCTTTAGCTCAGTGCGGATGCTGCCTGTAATCCATGGCTTCTGGTTGAGGTATGTAAGTACAGTCACTGTGGGGATGATGTCATCGATGCACATTGATGAAGCCACTGACTGATGTGGTGTAGTCCTCAATACCATCGGAGGAATCCAGGAACATATTCCAGTCTGCAAAACAGTCCTGTCGGTTAGCATCTGCTTCATATGACCATTTTCTATTTATCTAGTCACTGGTGCTTCCTGGTTGAATTTTTGCTTGTTAGCAGGAATCAGGAAGATAGAGTTATGGTCAGATTTGCCAAATGGAGGGCGAGGAAGAGCTTTGTATGCGTTTCTGTGTGTTGAGTAAAGGTGGTCCAGAGTTTTTTTCCTCTAGTTGCACATTTAACATGCTGATAGAAATTTGGTAAAACAGATTTAAGTTTCATTAAAGTCCCCGGCCACTAGAAGCGCCGCCTCTGGGGAGAGAGAGAGAGAGAGAGAGAGAGAGAGAGAGAGAGAGAGAGAGAGAGAGAGAGAGAGAGAGAGAGAGAGAGAGAGAGAGAGAGAGAGAGAGAGAGAGAGAGAGAGAGAGAGAGAGAGAGAGAGAGAGAGAGAGAGAGAGAGAGATTATAGTTTTGGCAAGTCGGTTAGGACATCTACTTTGTGCATGACACAAGTAATTTTTCCAAAAATTGTTTACAGACAGATTATTTCACTTATAATTCACTGCATCACAATTCCAGTGGGTCAGAAGTTTGCATACACTAAGTTGAATGTGCCTTTAAACAGCTTGGAAAATTCCAGAAAATGATTTCATGGCTTCATGAGTCAGTTGGAGATGTACCTGTGGATGTATTTCAAGGCCTACCTTCAAACCCAGTGATTCTTTACTTGACATCATGGGAAAATCAAAAGAAATCAGCCAAGATCTCAGAAAGAAAATTGTATTCCTCCACAAGTCTGGTTCATCCTTGGGAACAATTTCCAAACGCCTGAAGGTACCACGTTCATCTGTACAAACAATAGTACGCAAGTATAAACACCACGGGACCACACAGCCATCATACCACTCAGGAAGGAGATGCTTTATGTCTCCTAGATATGAACGTACTTTGATGTGAAAAGTGCAAATCAATCCCAGAACCACAACAAAAGACCTTGTGAAGATGCTGGAGGAAACAGGTACAAATGTATCTATATCCACAGTAAAAACAAGTCCTATATCGACATAACCTGAAAGGCCGCTCAGCAAGGAAGAATCCACACTGCCCCAAAACTAGCATAAAAAAGCCAGACTACAGTTTGCAACTGCAAGTGGGGACAAAGATCATACTTTTTTTGGAGAAATATCCTCTGGTCTGATGAAACAAAAATAGAACTGTTTGGGCATAATGACCATCGTTATGTTTGGAGGAAAAAGGGGGAGGATTGCAAGCCGAAGAACACCATCCCAACAGTGAAGCACGGGGGTGGCAGCATCATGTTGTAGGGGTGTTTTGCTGCAGGAGGGACTGGTGCACTTCACAAAATAGATGGCATCATGAGGTAGGAAAATTATGTGGATATATTGAAGCAACATCTCAAGACATCAGTCAGGAAGTTAAAGCTTGGTCGCAAATGGGTCTTCCAAATTGACAATGACCCCAAGCATACTTCAAAAGTGGTGGCAAAAATGGCTTAAGGACAACAAAGTCAAGGTATTGGAGTGGCCATCACAAAGCCCTGACCTCAATCCTATAGAAAATGTGTGAGCACAGCTGAAAAAGTGTGTGCGAGCAATTTAAAGGCAATGCTACCAAATACTAATTGAGTGTATGTAAATGTCTGACCCACTGGGAATGTGGAATAAATATGTGAAATAAATAAAAGCTGAAATAAATCACTCTCTACCATTATTCTGACGTTTCACATTGTTAAAATAAAGTGGTGATCCTAACTGACCTAAGACAGGGAATTTTTACTCAGAATAAATGTCACGAAATGTGAAAAACTGAGTTTAAATGTATTTGACTAAGGTGTATGTAAACTTCCGACTTCAACTGTGTATATATATATATATATACACACACGTTTGGCCTGAGTTTTTTTTGTGTCAAGCCTCCCCACTGATAAGAAAAGGGCATCTTTCTGCACCTCAGCACTGTTTGCTGCTTTATTGTCGCTCCAGGAGGTGAGGGGGAGATGAACAAAGCTGTTTCCAGAGATGGAATGCTCTTCCTCCCCTTAGACCAGGTTAAGGGGACCCGGGAACACTTCTACCCATCCGCGATAATAACTGCAGGCAGGGAGAGAAGAAACTCACTGAACTGTGTACTCAAAATGCCAACCCTCATTTACAAGTTTGATCTCAATTCTATAGTTATGAATCATAATTCAAAAGGTTGCCTCTTCATTCCGTAATAGTATGATGGTGCTGTGATTTGCTGCACCAAAAAATATTATCATGCAATATGGTATGAGTATTCTTTATGTTGTTGATCAAATTACTCAATGGTTATTGGCATTACAATACATTTCTGACCAAAACATAATGATCATGTTATTCCTAGGTCATACTGTAAGTATCATACTTCTGCCTTCCTAGAATATATTGTACTGTGCTATATAGGAATCCCTGTATAAAGGAAATGCAGATCAATCAGCCATGCTTCTGCTTCATCTGTCATGCTTTGGACTATGGCTGGT
Organism: Oncorhynchus gorbuscha; assembly: GCF_021184085.1. Lineage (NCBI taxonomy): Eukaryota > Metazoa > Chordata > Actinopteri > Salmoniformes > Salmonidae > Oncorhynchus > Oncorhynchus gorbuscha. Next base: position 36,861,104 of record NC_060198.1, on the reverse strand, counting down.
GGATGGGGATTTGTTCACTACTCAGGTACAGATGTCGGATCTTAATTTGAGCCAGTTAGCTAGAGAAGGAAAATAATCGCGCAGCAACAGTTATGTGAATTGTTATGTGGATTATATTGACATTTTTTGTAGGGGTTGATACACTGTTCATTAGGGCAAATCAAGTCTGACATTTTAAAGTGGAAATATGACATTTAGAAACATTTTTGAAAACTCAAACACACTACAAATTCTCAGCAACAAAAAAGTGATCAAATGAAGATCCTACATCTGTACACTGCTCGGCACAGTGACACATGAAAGGGAAATGGCTCTGAAGGTTTGGAGTCTCTTTCCTTCCTCTTTTTCCTTTGTATTCCACCTGTGAGGAACAGGCTGGTTTATACCCCAGAAGAATACCTGCTGAATGCGGTGCTGGCGTCTGTATAGACTACACTAAATAAGAAGCACTGTGCTGTACTCTGACACATATATTGAAAAACAGAGATGTCTAAGATCTGACAGCACTACTTTAACACAAGCGATCTTCTTTATTCACACCAACTTGTCTCTCAAGAGAGTGTACGACTGGATGGAAATGTGACATCGCTATCTGAACCTCTCCCCTCCTCCTCACCAAAAACACTCCTCCAAATGTAAGCTTCCTCAATATTCAACCAATACGCACTTGTCCTCATTTGCACCTGGTTCCTCTGGTGTGGCTATGTTGCATTGATTCACACCAGTCTAGAGATGTCAGTTAGCTGTGATAGAGCCTGTGCCAGGACCAAGCTGTTAACCCTAGTCTAGTCTTAACATGCTGTGATAGAGCCTGCGCCAGGACCAAGCTGTTTAACCCTAGTCTAGTCTTAACATGCTGTGATAGAGCCTGTGCCAGGACCAAGCTGTTTAACCCTAGTCTAGTCTGTGATAGAGCCTGTGCCAGGACCAAGCTGTTTAACCCTAGTCTAGTCTAGTCTTAAAATGCTGTGATAGAGCCTGTGCCAGGACCAAGCTGTTAACCCTAGTCTAGTCTTAACATGCAGTGATAGAGCCTGTGCCAGGACCAAGCTGTTTAACCCTAGTCTAGTCTTAACATGCTGTGATAGAGCCTGTGCCAGGACCAAGCTGTTAATGTTATGCAGGTGAATGAGGACCCAAAAGCGACTTGGCGAAAACAGAGCTTTTTAATCCAGTAAAGTAACTTTACAATCAAAAGGCATAATACTACTCGTAATGACGAGAACAGACTGGAGACTTGATCAAGAACTGCAGGTTGCCTCGGGAAGGCACTTGAACGTAGCAGACTCAGACACCTGCTCACCACGCAGCATCTGAGGGAAACACGACACGACAGGGCGATACATAGACACAGCACGGTGAACAATAGACAAGGATCCGACAGGGCAGGAACGGAAAACAAGGAGAGAAATAGGGACTCTAATCAGGGAAAAGGATCGGGAACAGGTGTGGGAAGACTAAATGATTGATTAGGGGAATAGGAACAGCTGGGAGCAGGAACGGAACGATAGAGAGAAGAGAGAGAGGAAGGGAGAGAGAAAAAGGGGAACGAACCTAAAAAGACCAGCAGGGGGAAAATGAACAGAGGGAAAAGCAAAATGACAAGACAATCTAAGACAAAACATGACAGTACCCCCCACTCACCGAGCGCCTCCTGGCGCACTCGAGGAGGAATCCTGGCGGCAACGGAGGAAATCATCAATAAGTGAACGGTCCAGCACGTCCCGAGACGGAACCCAACTCCTCTCCTCAGGACCGTAACCCTCCCAATCCACTAAGTATTGGTGACCCCGTCCCCGAGAACGCATGTCCATGATCCTACGTACCTTGTAAATAGGTGCGCTCTCGACAAGGACGGGAGGGGGGAGGGAAGACGAACGGGGGTGCGAAGAAAGGGCTTGACACAGGAGACATGGAAGACAGGATGGACGCGACGAAGATGTCGCGGAAGAAGCAGTCGCACAGCGACAGGATTGACGACCTGGGAGACACGGAACGGACCAATGAACCGCGGAGTCAACTTACGAGAAGCTGTCGTAAGAGGAAGGTTGCGAGTGGAAAGCCACACTCTCTGGCCGCAACAATACCTTGGACTCTTAATCCTGCGTTTATTGGCGGCTCTCACAGTCTGTGCCCTGTAACGGCAAAGTGCAGACCTCACCCTCCTCCAGGTGCGCTCACAACGTTGGACAAACGCTTGAGCGGAGGAAACGCTGGACTCGGCAAGCTGGGATGAGAACAGAGGAGGCTGGTAACCCAGACTACTCTGAAACGGAGATAACCCGGTAGCAGACGAAGGAAGCGAGTTGTGAGCGTATTCTGCCCAGGGGAGCTGTTCTGCCCAAGACGCAGGGTTTCTGAAAGAAAGGCTGCGTAGTATGCGACCAATCGTCTGATTGGCCCTCTCTGCTTGACCGTTAGACTGGGGATGAAACCCGGAAGAGAGACTGACGGACGCACCAATCAAACGACAGAACTCCCTCCAAAACTGTGACGTGAATTGCGGGCCTCTGTCTGAAACGGCGTCTAACGGGAGGCCATGAATTCTGAACACATTCTCGATGATGATTTGTGCCGTCTCCTTAGCGGAAGGAAGTTTAGCGAGGGGAATGAAATGTGCCGCCTTAGAGAACCTATCGACAACCGTAAGAATCACAGTCTTCCCCGCAGACAAAGGCAGACCGGTAATGAAGTCTAGGGCGATGTGAGACCATGGTCGAGAAGGAATGGGGAGCGGTCTGAGACGACCGGCAGGAGGAGAGTTACCCGACTTAGTCTGCGCGCAGTCCGAACAAGCAGCCACGAAACGGCGCGTGTCACGCTCCTGAGTCGGCCACCAAAAGCGCTGGCGAATAGACGCAAGAGTGCCTCGAACACCGGGATGACCAGCTAACTTGGCAGAGTGAGCCCACTGAAGAACAGCCAGACGAGTGGAAACAGGGACGAAAAGGAGGTTACTAGGACAAGCGCGCGGCGACGCAGTGTGCGTGAGTGCTTGCTTAACCTGTCTTTCAATTCCCCAGACTGTCAACCCGACAACACGCCCATAAGGAAGAATCCCCTCGGGATCAGTAGAAGCCACAGAAGAACTAAACAGACGGGATAAGGCATCAGGCTTGGTGTTTTTGCTACCCGGACGGTAAGAAATCACAAACTCGAAACGAGCGAAAAACAACGCCCAACGAGCTTGACGGGCATTAAGTCGTTTGGCAGAACGGATGTACTCAAGGTTCTTATGGTCTGTCCAAACGACAAAAGGAACGGTCGCCCCCTCCAACCACTGTCGCCATTCGCCTAGGGCTAAGCGGATGGCGAGCAGTTCGCGGTTACCCACATCATAGTTGCGCTCAGATGGCGACAGGCGATGAGAAAAATAAGCGCAAGGATGAACCTTATCGTCAGACTGGAAGCGCTGGGATAGAATGGCTCCCACTCCCAACCTCGACAATGAATTGTCTAGTGACGTCAGGAGTAACGAGGATAGGAGCGGACGTAAAACGTTCTTTTAGAAGATCAAAAGCTCCCTGGGCGGAACCGGACCACTTAAAACACGTCTTGACAGAAGTAAGAGCTGTGAGAGGGGCAGCAACTTGACCGAAATTACGAATGAAACGCCGATAGAAATTAGCGAAACCTAAAAAGCGCTGCAACTCGACACGTGACCTTGGAACGGGCCAATCACTGACAGCTTGGACCATAGCGGAATCCATCTGAATGCCTTCAGCGGAAATAACGGAACCGAGAAAAGTAACGGAGGAGACATGAAAAGAGCACTTCTCAGCCTTCACGTAGAGACAATTCTCTAAAAGGCGCTGTAGAACACGTCGAACGTGCTGAACATGAATCTCGAGTGACGGTGAAAAAATCAGGATATCGTCAAGATAGACAAAAACAAAGATGTTCAGCATGTCTCTCAGAACATCATTAACTAATGCCTGAAAAACAGCTGGCGCATTGGCGAGACCAAACGGCAGAACCCGGTACTCAAAATGCCCTAACGGAGTGTTAAACGCCGTTTTCCACTCGTCCCCCTCTCTGATGCGCACGAGATGGTAAGCGTTACGAAGGTCCAACTTAGTAAAGCACCTGGCTCCCTGCAGAATCTCGAAGGCTGATGACATAAGGGGAAGCGGATAACGATTCTTAACCGTTATGTCATTCAGCCCTCGATAATCCACGCAGGGGCGCAGAGTACCGTCCTTCTTCTTAACAAAAAGAACCCCGCCCCGGCCGGAGAGGAAGAAGGCACTATGGTACCGGCGTCAAGAGACACAGATAAATAATCCTCGAGAGCCTTACGTTCGGGAGCCGACAGAGAGTATAGTCTACCCCGAGGAGGAGTGGTCCCCGGAAGGAGATCAATACTACAATCATACGACCGGTGAGGAGGAAGGGAGTTGGCTCGGGACCGACTGAAGACCGTGCGCAGATCATGATATTCCTCCGGCACTCCTGTCAAATCGCCAGGTTCCTCCTGAGAAGTGGGGACAGAAGAAATGGGAGGGATGGCAGACATTAAACACTTCACATGACAAGAAACGTTCCAGGATAGGATAGAATTACTAGACCAATTAATAGAAGGATTATGACATACTAGCCAGGGATGACCCAAAACAACAGGTGTAAAAGGTGAACGAAAAATCAAAAAGAAATAGTCTCACTGTGGTTACCAGATACTGTGAGAGTTAAAGGTAGTGTCTCAAATCTGATACTGGGAAGATGACTACCATCTAAGGCAAACATGGGCGTAGGCTTGTCTAACTGTCTGAAAGGAATGTCATGTTTCCGAGCCCATGCTTCGTCCATGAAACAACCCTCAGCCCCAGAGTCAATCAAGGCACTGCATGTAGCACCCGAACCGGTCCAGCGTAGATGGACCGACATAGTAGTACAGGATCTAGATGAAGAGACCTGAGTAGTAGCGCTCACCAGTAGCCCTCCGCTTACTGATGAGCTCTGGCCTTTACTGGACATGAATTGACAAAATGTCCATCAAATCCGCAATAGAGGCACAGGCGGTTGGTGATCCTCCGTTCCCTCTCCTTGGTCGAGATGCGAATACCTCCCAGCTGCATGGGCTCAGTCTCTGAGCCAGAGGAGGGAGATGGTTGCGATGCGGAGCAGGGAAACACCGTTGACGCGAGCTCTCTTCCACGAGCTTGGTGACGAAGATCTACCCGTCGTTCTATGCGGATGGCGAGAGCAATCAAAGAGTCCACACTGGAAGGAACCTCCCGAGAGAGAATCTCATCTTTGACCACTGCGTGGAGTCCCTCCAGAAAACGAGCGAGCAGCGCCGGCTCGTTCCAGTCACTAGAGGCAGCAAGAGTGCGAAACTCTATAGAGTAATCCGTTATGGATCGATCACCTTGGCATAGGGAAGCCAGGGCCCTAGAAGCCTCCCTACCAAAAACTGAACGGTCAAAAACCCGAATCATCTCCTCTTTAAAGTTCTGGTAATTGTTAGAACAATCAGCCCTTGCCTCCCAGATAGCTGTGCCCCACTCTCGAGCCCGGCCAATAAGGAGTGAAATGACGTAAGCAACCCGAGCTCTCTCGCTAGAGTATGTGTTGGGTTGGAGAGAGAACACAATATCACACTGGGTGAGAAAAGAGCGGCACTCCGTGGGCTGCCCGGAGTAGCAAGGTGGGTTATTAACCCTAGGTTCCGGAGGCTCGGCAGGCCAGGAAGTAACAGGTGGCACGAGACGAAGACTCTGGAACTGTCCAGAGAGGTCGGAAACCTGAGCGGCCAGGTTCTCCACGGCATGGCGAGCAGCAGACAATTCCTGCTCGTGTCTGCTGAGCATGGCTCCTTGGATCTCGACGGCAGTGTTACGAGCATCTGTAGTCGCTGGGTCCATTCCTTGGTCGGATCCTTCTGTTATGCAGGTGAATGAGGACCCAAAAGCGACTTGGCGAAAACAGAGCTTTTTAATCCAGTAAAGTAACTTTACAATCAAAAGGCATAATACTACTCGTAATGACGAGAACAGACTGGAGACTTGATCAAGAACTGCAGGTTGCCTCGGGAAGGCACTTGAACGTAGCAGACTCAGACACCTGCTCACCACGCAGCATCTGAGGGAAACACGACACGACAGGGCGATACATAGACACAGCACGGTGAACAATAGACAAGGATCCGACAGGGCAGGAACGGAAAACAAGGAGAGAAATAGGGACTCTAATCAGGGAAAAGGATCGGGAACAGGTGTGGGAAGACTAAATGATTGATTAGGGGAATAGGAACAGCTGGGAGCAGGAACGGAACGATAGAGAGAAGAGAGAGAGGAAGGGAGAGAGAAAAAGGGGAACGAACCTAAAAAGACCAGCAGGGGAAAATGAACAGAGGGAAAAGCAAAATGACAAGACAATCTAAGACAAAACATGACAGTTAACCCTAGTCTAGTCTTAACATGCAGTGATAGAGCCTGTGCCAGGACCAAGCTGTTTAACCCTAGTCTAGTCTAGTCTTAACATGCTGTGATAGAGCCTGTGCCAGGACCAAGTGGTCCTTCTGTAGCTCAGTTGGTAGAGCATGGCGCTTGTAATGCCAGGGTAGTGGGTTCGATTCCCGGGACCACCCATATGTAGAATGTATGCACACATGACTGTAAGTCGCTTTGGATAAAAGCGTCTGCTAAATGGCATATATTATTATTATTATTATTATAAGCTGTTAACCCTAGTCTAGTCTAGTCTTAACATGCTGTGATAGAGCCTGTGCCAGGACCAAGCTGTTAACCCCAGTCTAGTCTAGTCTTAACATGCTGTGATAGAGCCTGTGCCAGGACCAAGCTGTTGACCCTAGTCTAGTCTTAACATGCTGTGATAGAGCCTGTGCCAGGACCAAGCTGTTTAACCCTAGTCTAGTCTTAACATGCTGTATACTCCCTTTGTCCTAAGGGTAAAAAAGACCAGCCTTCACTAAACCCCTAAAATAAAGAAGCTTAATTGAATTTTAAACCCTAAATCTATTTTGCATGAAGAAACAACCTGTCATTCATCTCAAACTTTGTGAATGTGTGGGTGTTCCCTCTTCACAATGCAGAAAGACTGCATTTAATCAGTGGACAACACTAGTTTTTTATTACAACACACCTGTCATAACTGTTTTCTTTTAAAGTAGAGGTTTATTATTATTATTATTGCTAAAGATACTGCATAGGTGTAAACATACATTTTTTAGCAAGAGATAGCACTTGTATAGCCTAAGAAAGAGCAGAAATGTGAAGATAGTAGTTTTGAATGCATTTTATTGAAGGGAAACAATAACAGTCAGTGATATATATATATATATATATATATATATATATATATATATATATATATATATATATATATATATATATATATATATATATATATATATATATATATATATTCTTATATACTGTACCATTCGGAATTCAACTACAAAAACTAGTCTTCTCCCATTTTTTAAAACCATTGCCCACAACCACAAGGTGTATAAACAACAACAAATACAAATAAAATAAGATAATAGATACAAAACAAAAAATGAAGAACATTAATCAATCAACTCTAATTAGCACATGTAGAACAATATGCAAGTGTGTGTGCATGGACTTGGCAAATGTCTTTCTCACATGGGCAGCACATAGTATTTGTCCTCCTTTGGAGGGCAGAATTGAGATATCCTCCTCTTGCCTGCCCCAGCTGGAGTCTCAGGTGGATCAGGACAAGATTCAGCCCCCTAAACAGCTTTCACAATTACTGCAGAGGCTGCTGTGTGGGGAAGGCGCTCCCTTCTTTGAATGTGTGGGGTTACAAATGCCTTTCCCAGCTGCTCCAGGAACACCCTCCTCTTGTTCTGCTTATCAGGCATCCAGGTAGGGTTGATCTTGTTCCATATCATGAAGGCAGTGTATGAGGACACATCAATGATGTTATGGAAGATGACCAGGGGCAGGCAGTCATCTTTCTGCAGCTGTAAGTTCCAATCACCTTGTCCAGGTTGTCCACACCTCCTTTGTTGTGGTTGTAGTCCAGGATGGTGGCTGGCTTCCTGTCCTCACGATCACTGATCTCAGCTGTTTTAAGCACTGTGCTCAGGAGGACCACATTCTTGTTCCTCTTTGGGAGGTAAGAAACTAGAGTGGTGGTGGGGGTGAAGGCAAACGTTGATGAGAAGGCCTAATCCCCCCTTGTGGCGAGGAGTGCAGGGGGCTCAGGCTTGTTCTTACTAATTGTGCCAACCATGGTGATATTCCTCTTCAGGAGCTGCTGGCTGAGTTCAACCAGTAACACATATCATCTCAATTTCTCATTGTGTGTGTATGTCTGTGGTTTGTGTGGTTGTGAAAATGATTTTATAACTGCCGCGTCAAAAATGACCCGAAGATAATGTTTGTATCCTGGTGGTGTACAGCTTTCATGGAAATATGAACAAAGGCAATGTTTCACTTTTTCTAATGTTGGGGTCACTCTAGGAAATTAAACATTTCAAGTTGAAAAAATATAATTTAGGGGGTTTTCTCTGCTGTTAAACATAGTGGTGGGTCGTTTTTGACCCTTAAGACAACAAGGGTTGGGACAGATTCTGTTCGTCTGTTATCTTAGCTAGAATTCAGAACCAACTTCACAGTACCCTGACTGACAAACATTGTCTGTTTCACAAGACAACTAAAAGGAAGATGAGATATGCTGGCTGTGTACAGACACTGTCAAAATATATTTGTTAAAGGTTGCTGTGGTGTTAAAACTCCAAAATCCAAGACATGCTGCAACCCACTGCCCATTATGTTCATTCAGATGTTGACAGATATGTTATATAATATCCCATCTGTATCCAGTTGGCAAGTATGAAAATATGCCCAGGTAGTTGTGGTCTTAAGCAATCATCAGTACTAGAATTTCATTTGACAATCGTAGTACAGTCTTGGGCAAGTTATGACACTGCAGACGGTTTACTGGTAGACTCCTGTTGCAATTACATATAAGTGAGTTTTCATTTAATGTATACATTTCTCCATTTTGATGTTCACTCATTTTGACAAAGGCAACAGATAACTACTACCACTGATGTCTCATGGTCAAGGTGTAACTCCCATATGAATGAGAGCGGGAGTGGGTAGTTATGGGGTGGGCCATGTGAATCTCCCTCAGGGCACTGACAAGGCTCTTACAAGCCCTCCTTATTACGATTAAGGCCCTAGTTCCCTCCTCACACAGGTAGGAAAGAGAACAGTGTTTCACAACCCTGACCTGTGATAATCACTATGAAATCTGAGCACATTAATGATTATCTTCCCCATAGGGATTCTGATTGACAGAGTCACTACCACAGTCAATAACATTTATGAGGAAGGCCATGTTCTAATTCCCTTCCAAATCACTAAAGGGCCATCATGACGATTTTGGCCCATCTTTTTTGAAGGGTAATACTTTTATTGGTGCTGCTGTCAATGAAGTTAAAGATTTGAATGCAGCCACTAAGTGGAAGTTGACTTTCTGCCTTTCATACACCAGCAGGCCAATTGTAATGCTGTGAGGATTTGACATAGTCTATAATTACCGCTGAAAGCCTATGAGTGTTGGAGGTTGATGCGTTCTCTGGCAAGACCCAGGAGACATTAGATTATATCTGTGTCATTAAACAGCAAAGTGCTTGAAATAAAAAAAACATGGCAATAAAAGCTGTTGGGTTTTCTTTTCAAATTTTTTTGTTGAGTATTGTGAATCAAAAGGAAGTGTGATAGGTGAATAATAGCTGTGAAGGAATTCAATGTGAAGGCAAACTTGAGACTCCAGTAAAACTCTCAATCTGACGGGGATACAGTATGTAATTCAACTGTAGGAATAGATTGTTGCTCAATCGCTCTTCTCTCTGACAACAGCATGTCTTTCAGTGAGTCAAGGACAATTAAAATACCCTCAAGATGTGTCAGGGGAACTACATTTCAATCTATTTTCAATACAAGTGGGTGGACAGATGCTGTAGAGTCTATTTCTCTGAGAGGGGGTGTATTGCATATTGACAGAAAAGCCAGAGACAAGAAGAAATGATGGATAAGTGAGCGTTAAGCAACTTTGACCTTCAAGAATTCAACTAACATTGTTTTTGTCTGGTCCAAACTCAGTATCCTATAATTCTATATGAGGATTCAAGGTGAATTTGACGAAAATGTTTACAGGGAAATAAAAGGCAAGCTTGAGGATACGTGGGTGTTCTTGCATCTCACTCCAGATGTTATTCTTGGACGAAAGGAAAGTCTCAAGAAATATTCAAAGGATGGAAGATAGTAGAAGCAAAGTCATAAAACACACAAAATAATGAAATGGAATTCAAGGGCAACATTTTACAATAAGATGCACTTTATGTCTTGATTAGTTTGAGAAGAAGGGGGAGAATGCAGTACTAACTATTGTCCCTGTTTACGGAAATAGACAAGAATTAGAACATAATTTCCATATAAGGGAATAAATCAAACATGGAGTTTATAAAAAATAACTAGAGGCCTTTCCAGATGACTGACAAAAGTGAAACTGAAAAGTAATCTGAAGCTGCTTGCATTTGCCCGAACCATCGGGCATTGTTCCTCACTCGAACCAGAGCAAAGAGGCCAGTCTGCACATGTTCTAGTGCAAACCTGACACTACATGACGTTAAGCATGAAAACAAACCCAGAGGAAGGTCCATGTTATCATACAATTGAGATGTGAGACACTCCTCTGGCTTAGAAATGTGCAAGACCTAAACACAACTTGAGGTTAGTTCAAGTGCTTTAAATCTGTATGAGTAAACCACTCACAGGAAAAGAGAGGCAGGAAGTCATAAACAGAGAAGACTGTGATTTTAAGAGCTTTAACAGGATGGTGAGTAGTACTGCTATAATACATATCAGAAAGTAACCCTGTGCTTTGGATTGGATCATCTCTCTCTCTCTTTAGAGACGTGTGTTTGAGCTGTGATCTGTGCCGTCTAAAGTAACTCATGTCAATTTAAATGCAGATGAAACAACAGAGAAAAACAGAGGTCATTTTTGTCTGGGTCTTAGCCATCTGGCTCTCTTCAGTTGTCAACAGTGAAAGTAAGTGATTTTTAACATTGTGAGACTTTGTGCACAAAAACATATTTGGGCTGTTTTTTACCAGGCAAAAAAAAAAGCTGCTTGAGGTAACAATTTTTTGTCTTTCAGTAAGGATGTGTCACATCCAGCAAATACAGAATGTACAGGCATATTTCAAATCATTTGGGGTAAGATTCTGCTATAAAAGTACAAAAAAAAATTGGTTCAAAGGATCCATGCTGTCTGGCTAGGACCTTGATAAAGAGAAAGATGGCATCTGTAGTATTACCTTGAGAAGAGTAAGATGTAAAAATGATCTGCTTTCTACAGAAACAAACTTTCTTCGAGTTCTCACAACTCCTTCTTTCCTATCTTAACTGGCTATGGCCACAATATGCACTTAACAAAAATATAAACACAACATGTGTGTTGATCCCATGTTTCATGAGACGGAATTAAAGATCCCAGAAATGTTCCATACCCACAAATAGCTTATTTCTCTCAAAATCTGTGCACAAATTAGTTTACATCCCTGTTAGTGAGCATTTCTCCTTTGCCAAAATAATCCATCCATCTGACAGGTGTGTCATATCAAGAAGCTGATTAAACAGCATGATCATTAGACAGGTGCACCTTGTGCTGGGGACAATCAAATGCCACTCTAAAATGTGCAGTTTTGTACCACACCACAAGCCAAGTTTTGAGGGAGTGTGCAATTGGCATGCTGACTGCAGGAATGTCCACCATAGCTGTTGCCAGATAATTTAATGTTAATTTCTCTACCAAATCGAGTGCAATGTTGTTTTAGAGATTTTGGCAGTAAGTCCAACCGGCCTCACAACCGCAGACCATGTGTAAACACGCCAGACCAGGACCTCCACATCTGGCTTCTTCACCTGTGGGATCGTCTGAGACCAGCCACTCGGACGGCTGATGAAACTGCGGGTTTGAACAACCAAATCATTTTTGCACAAACTGTCAGAAACCATGTCAGGGAAGCTCGTCTGCGTGCTTGTCGTCTTCACCAGGGTCTTGACCTGACTGCAGTTCGGCATCGTAACCAACTTCAGTGGGCAAATGCTCACCTTCGATAACCACTGGCACGCTGGAGAAGTGGGCTCTCCACGGATTAATCCGGTTTCAACTGCTGACAGCAGAATGTGGTTGTTTGGGCGATGTGGTTGTTTGGGCGATGCCAACATTGTGAACAGAGTGCCTCACGGTGGGGTTATGGTATGGGAAGGCATAAGCTACTGACAATGAACACAATTGCATTTAATCAATGGCAATTTGAATCCCCAGTGATACCGTGATGAGATCCTGAGGCCCATTGTCTTGCCATTCATCTGCCGCTATCACCTCATGTTTCAGCATGATAATGCACAGCCCCATGTCACAAGGATTTGTACACAATTCCTGGAAGCTGAAAATGTCCCAGTTCTTCCATGGCCTGCATACTTACCAGACATGTGTCACGCTTTGGTCATTGTATCTTGTGTTTTTGTTATATGTTTGGGTAGGCCAGGGTGTGACATGGGTTTATATGTTGTTTTTCGTATTGGGGTTTGTAGTATTTGGGATCGCGGCTGATTAGGGTTGTTGTATAGGCTTGGCTGCCTGAGGCGATTCTCAATCAGTCAGGTGATTCTCGTTGTCTCTGATTGGGAACAGTATTTAGGCAGCCTGAGTTTCGCTTTGTAGTTCGTGGGTGATTGGTCCTGTCTTTGTGTAGTTTCACCAGATAGGCTGTAATAGGTTCACGTTCCGTTTGTTGTTTTCGTCTTTCAGTTATTTCATGTACCGCATTTTCATTCATTAAAGTCATGAGTAACCAACACGCTGCATTTCGGTCCGACTCTCTTCTTTCAAAAGACGAACGCCGTTACACATGTCACCCATTGAGCATGTTTGGGATGCTCTGTATCAGTGGTCGCCAACTGGTCGATCTTCAAGGCATTACTAGTCGATCACCAAATATTTCTGTAGAAAAGCCAAAGAACGATAAAGGCTTGCGCTCCTTTTTTAAAATCGTGTTGAGCGTGTAACAGTAGAACTTTAGAACGTCCCCTCACCCATACCCGGGCGCGAACCAGGGACCCTCTGCACACATCAACAACCGTCACCCACGAAGCATCGTTACCCATCGCTCCACAAAAGCCACGGCCCTTGCAGAGCAAGGGGAACCACTACTTCAAGATCTCAGTGCAAGTTACGTCACCGATTGAAATGCTAGAAATGCTACAGTAGGGAAAAGTGCCCTGACCAGGAAAGCCCATCTACACAGGATGGATCAGGGCCTTTCTCTTACTGAGTGAAGAGAAAGCAAACCTGGACTGCCATGGCCTTTTTATACTGGGAAGCAAAATATCAAAGAAATTACAATTGAATTTTAAACTGAAAATCATTGTACATTGGAATTTGAGAATACTGAAAGAACTATTAATCTGTTCTCATCTTGTTCATCGTTTGTCTTCAACATTATACACTTGCTTAAATTGCATTGCTTATTACAGTAGTAGAATACTGCTTCCTGGTGGTGAAAGTGTTTACTGATGGAAATAGTATTGCTGTTAGATGAGTAATAAAGCTGTTCTAAATTGTATTGTTGAATTGACTGATCTTGCTTCTTAAGTCTGTCATATCTTGTTGCTGTGTCAGTACTGATTAGACTGATTATATTGTTTCCAGTCAGTACTGATTAGACTGATTATACTGTATAATAATCAATGCAATGTCAACACATGGCTAGAAGGACATGTTACTGTGTGTTCTGGATTCTAAAATGTAAGTTGTATTATACCATAGCAAATATAGTCACCCATGTTGTTTTCTGTACTATTTCTCCATTTAAAAACGAACCAGACCACTGAGGGAACTCATGACATTGACAGTAAAAGAATGAGGACTCATGGTCATTCAAATTGCATTTCTAGTTCCGTCTCAGTGTACCACAAGGGGGCAGAGTCATCCCACATACACAACTCTTCTCCCTCTGCATACAAACACACACTCACGCTGTGTGAATTCCAATCCTACTGTTCTGTATAAATCAACACTTTGATGTGACACATTTCCTATCGATTTCCGCTACGTCAATGTGGGGTCTCCTGCAAAGTGAAGGAGTGGAGGGTAAAATGTCTCATTATAAAACACTCAAATCAATCCACATGACTTCTGTGGTGTCAAACTCACCTCTCTAATGCATTATCCAGGTGTGAGGTTATGTAAAGTAGTTTAGATGGACTGACCTTGTTGCACATGTTGTGTGGGCTGCTGTGAGAGATGTTAAAAGTACCTGTTGAGTACACAGTATAACAACACATGCTGCATTTTTTTGCATAAATAGGTACATTTCCCCCGACAATTGTGAGGATTCCTGCAAAGTGGGATGTCATTATCAAACACTCATCAATATGATGAGTCCTGTTGTCCCAAACGCGGCATGATCAGAAATATAGTTAGTGTTTTAAATCTACTGACAGTTTGTTTCAGTAAAATCAAACATTACCTAGAAAGGAGATGATGGTCATTGGCCACCTTTTGGCAAACCTGCTCCAAGGTGTACAAAGGTCCACAAGGGGCTTTAGTTGTAGCCTAGTTTGTATAGATTGAACGCAACACAGCGGTTAAGAGAACCACATCTCTGTTTAACTTGACTTGACTGGGAGACAAATTCCTGTTTGTGATGTAGTTCATAGAGTTTCACTGTAAAATACACACAGACATATGGGTGCATGGTGAGTGAACAGACTGAAAAAAGATAACACCTGCTTCCACATAGCATTAGGGAGACCTGACATGGCTATCCCTAGAGCACGGTGGTGGGACAGGCGGTTAAGGGCTGAGACTCAGCGATGCTGGTCCAAAGGCTCCCTAGAGAGAATAGAGGTCAGCCACTGTTGACAGAGTAGAGGGTGAGTCGGCTCAATAGGCCAAAAACAACACGCTCCAGCAGAGCCACCACCCAATCAGACACTGGATCAATAAGAGAGAGAGGAGCGAAGACCCTGGTTCACTAAGCATGAGTGTAAGGACAGATGTGTGTGTTGAAGTCGGGTGTTGAGGGATACATGATATGCTTCCTTGTACATATTTGTCACATGTATAGGAACACAGAATGCAGAACACACACACTACATAATGTAGAATATTCACTACACACACCAAAGCTTCTCTGTATATTTACACATGTATTATATATGTAGTTTATAAGTGTTCGTGTGAAAATAAAAGTTTAGAATGAAAATATGGTAGATCATTCATTGTGCCCCTACTCTCTTCTCTTAAATTAGCTAATGAGGGAAGTTCCTGTTGTGTCATTTTTATTGGTTCAATGACTTGCAGTGTTCTGCTATTTAACGGAAACTATTGTGTTCTTCAGCTCTCATCATTTCAACAACAACATCTGTTTGCTACACAGACTTGTCTTTTAATGCTTTGGCTTTATTCAATTAATGTAGAAGAGATAAAGCTTCCCCACATTAATTACCATAACTAAGAGAGCTATCTGATGAGAATCAGCCAATCCAAATGAACCAGTCCTGCTGAAGGCTGGAAAAAGAGAGGCTTTGATAGGACTGGTTTTTAAGGGATTATCTAAGTCTAGCTGGGTTTGGGAAAGTTCATTTGGATTTGCTGATTCTCATCAGATAGCTCTCTTTGTTATGGTCATTAATGTGGGGAAGTTTTATCTCTCTTCTATAATAATTGAATAAAGCCAAAGCATTAAAAGACAAGTCTGTGTTTGATGATAGTACTCTATAGCATCCATAGTGCTACACAACACTTCATACACAAAGAGTCATGCACAGAGCATCACTGTAAGTTATGTATTGAATCTGTCTTCTGTATGGAGACAATGTTCCAGTCCAAGCCCTTAAAACCTATTGAATTGTGAGAGAATAAACTAGCCTATCAAACACAACCTCTTGGGCAGCATCTCTGTAACACGAAGGCAAGGTATCTGACATATGGGTGCATTTTTGACCCAACTCACATCTCTTGACTGTAAGTTCTCCACCTCTTGACATAAGGTAAATAGAGGGAATTCTTGTGGGTTAGAATGGAGGACCTTGGGGTTTTGTGGGTTTCTCTGAGGATGGTCTATCTGTGAGGTCTGAATCACTGATATCTTGGCCTAAGATAAGAGCTGGACTGGGGCGATGCTTTCTGCCCTCCTGGATACAGGCAGCTGTTGGATGGGAAGCCTGTTGCCATGGTGAAGTGAAGCTGCCGATGCCTCACACTGCAAAGAGGCAGCAGGCTGGACTCTCTCTCTCTCTCTCTCTGTTTTTTTTTTTTTACAGGTGATTAGCAGGAGTGTTTCTTTCTCTCTAAATGCACACTAATTAGCCGATGGAGGAAAAAAATAGATTATGTTCCTCAGGATCAGTTACGTGTGTGCTGATGTTTCTCCATCTTGCAATCTCTAACAGAGACACTACCTGGGTAGAGAGATATACAGTACCAGAAGACTTGTGGTTTGTTGCAGACCAAAATGAGAAGTGGGGTAGAAAAGCAGGAGATGTGCCCTATGGATTATTGTCCTGCTGAAATTATCCCTTATTACTCCATGACTGGAGTGGCCTCATCAAGTCTGCCTTTGTTGTATAATGCTCTATTCAGTCTTTCCCCAGCGCACACTGATTTACATTATTATTCTGTAATTGAACAGGCACAGACAAACTGATTGATTGCAGCGTACTTAACAGCCACACGTTAACTTCCTCGGCGGTACTGTATTGGGGGCAGCGGCAGCCACAATCAGAACCCCACAATGAAAACTGGGGTTTATGAAAAAGTTCATTTCTACAAGTAGTCAACAAAACTCCAGTGGATATTAGTACTGTTGTTTAGAGCTATGGTCCACCGCAAAACTCAGCCCACTGTCCTTGTCATTACACAATATATCACATTTTTGGTGGTGTGTACATAACATTGGGGAAAAACACAATCACACACCTGTGCACACACACACACAGAGTGCCCGGTTACACGAGGGGGCTTAGCCCACTCAGTTGAAACTTGTGTCACCTTAGTTTTAGTTTCATGTCTCTATATAAAAATAACAAAAAAGTTCAAATGACTGAGTGTCATGTTGGCGCCAAATCTGTATCATCACAATGGACAGAGCAAGCCGCAGTGTGTGTAGGGGGCTATGGAAAGCCACTGGGGTGGTTAGGTATGACTCCTTTGCGTTTCCATAAAAAGCGTGAAAAACCGTGTGAATAACGTGATGCGCCGCCGCCTGATTTATAAGGGTGGGGCCAAGTTTACGGTTGAAGCAGCTTCGCTGAATTCTGCCTTATGCCCCACCACTACAGAGTTTAGCTTCTTAGCTAGATGTAAAAAGTGTTAGTGTCATTAGGTTTAGATTATTTAGTTAGCTCAAACCAGATAATCTGCCTCTGCCACGGTGGATATCAGAAATGGGTTTCGCCAAAGTTTCCAGACAAAGCCAAAAGGAGAAGGAGAGCGATGAGCAGCAGCATCAAACCACCGAGGCCGCCACCAAGCCCAGCAGAGATGATGCTTCCGAGCTGCAAATCGCTCCGCATGCAGAGTCTGACCCACCCTTCCACAAGCGCCGCCAGGATAGTGCCTCCACAACCCCTCCACCTCCAACTGTTCCTGATGATCTTGGAACAGAGGAGACAGCCCAGACTAGCCTAGATTCCTACCCTAGCTACAGGATTTCTGTCCAAAAACGTTAATTTAATAGCAACTGGTTCATAGAAAGAGTGTCTGGAATACTCAACTACTGTAGAATTGAATATAATTCCAATGCAAGAACCCAAATGACGCCCATGGGTATAGCTACATATCGGCGTGTTTCATCATAGAACTACATTCTATTCTGGTTTTCATGGTTGTAAATTAAACTGTACGTATTGGAAACGTGTTTATGGTAGGCTGGCATTGCTTAATTGATTACGCCGGTCGAATTTGATCCACAAAAGTGTATTGTGCCATATCACAACATGTCGCTGTACAGTCATGGCCAAAAGTTTTGAGAATGACACAAATATCAATTTCCACATAGTTTGCTGCTTCAGTGTCTTTAGATATTTTTGTCAGATGTTACTATGGAATACTGAAGTATAATTACAAGCATTTCATACGTGACAAAGGCTTTTATTGACAATTACATGAAGAAAGATGCAAAGAGTCAATATTTGCAGTGTTGACCCTTCTTTTTCCAAGACCTCTACAATCCGCCCTGGCATGCTGTCAATTAACTTCTGGGCCACATCCTGACTGATGGCAGCCCATTCTTGCATAATCAATGCTTGGAGTGTGTCAGAATTAGTGGGGTTTTGTTTGTCCATCCACCTGTCCATTGTGCTGATACAGCGCAGCGGAGGTAGGCTATAGATTTAACACCAACCTGTCACTTCAAAAGCACTCAATCCATGATCTCGGAGTCTCTAGATTTGAACTTTATGTTTATTGTTGTATATCGTGATATAAGAACAATTCAACATAATTCCAAAGCAAGAACCCCCAGAAATTGTGGCACCTCACCAATTTCAACTGCCGCCTTTGTCACTTTATCCTGTCACCATGTCTGACATACACAGAAAAGAACTGCCTATTTGTATAACGCTTTAAAAGTTTTCCCGTGCTGTCTACTATGCTGTCAGTCGCACACAGACACGACACGCCAGGTTAGGGAGCTGAAAATAGCAGGCGAAGTGGGTGCGCCCACACAGTAGTCTCTGCATGCCAGGCAGCTCAGCCATGTGATACTGTATGAAAACGGAGTGGCATACTGACGCATGCACTGCAGACATACACACCAACATGTGAATGAAAGTTATTCCAAGTCAAAACCATCTATAGTGGTCTCAGGCTGTATTGGACTGCTGGAGCAAACCATCTATAGTGGTCTCAGGCTGTATTGTACTGCTGGAGCAAACCATCTATAGTGGTCTCAGGCTGTATTGGACTGCTGGAGCAAACCATCTATAGTGGTCTCAGGCTGTATTGTACTGCTGGAGCAAACCATCTATAGTGGTCTCAGGCTGTATTAATAAGTAGTGCTTTATTGTACTGCTGGAGCAAATGTCCTATCAATAGCTTGGACTCGCACAGTGTGTCCTTTGGCTGCTGTGTGAGTCATTAATCACCATCTAATAAGCTAACACTACAAGGTTCAGTAGACTGGCCAACATTTACATTTACATTTAAGTCATTTAGCAGACGCTCTTATCCAGAGCGACTTACAAATTAGTAGGCTGCCACTCTGTCCACAATGCCAGTAAAGATAACTATGGGGATTGAGGGAATGGGTGGAGGCACGCAGATTCAAGTAGAGAGCACCACTTAGATATTACAACTCACACACAAAAGCAAACCATTGTATTATTTTTGAAAAACAATCAACTACACAATTTAGGACCCTGCACTGTAAAACCCCTTACAAAGAGTTTCTACAGTTATTTGTCCCAGAGCTTCAGCCCCATTCTTCAAATTGACTTTAAATTGAATTTCCTTGTTGGCAAGCCTCATTTTTGGAGGTGGGGATGACCTACGGTGTGCTTCTGACCATCCTGACGGCACACAAGAAAACATTAACCCAAACACACAGGCTCAACCATCTTCATCCCCTATCAGCCCCCATTTATTTATTTTATTTAACTTGGCAAGTCAAATTCTTATTTACAATTATGGCCTAACCCGGACGGCGCTGGACCAATTGTACGCCATCCTATGGGACTCCCAATCACGGCCAGTTGTGATACAGCCTGGAATCTAACCAGGGTCTGTTGTGACGTCTCTAGCACTGAGATGCAGTGCCTTAGACCACTGCGACACTCGGGAGCCCACTACCCTCCCACTCATCTGTCTCACATGCCAAGGAGAGGACTTCTCAGAAAGACATTTCTCTTTCCATCCATCCACCAAGGCAATTCTGAGAAACATGCCTGTTTTACTATTGGAAGAGCGCACCACCATACACGCATCACGATTATATTTCTCCCGGTAGCCATACACTCCTGCACAAAAAGACAGCACTCCAATCTATGAGTGCACAACCCCAATCTATGGCTAACCATTAACAGACTCAGTTAGCCATTCTGTATGAGGTTGAGAAGCAGACAATGGCTTGTTCTCTTGGCACCTGAGATACATCAAATGCCATAGTCCAATTATGTTTGCTAGAAAAGGGAAGAAAATTAATTTTCAATCACTTACTGTAGCTGTCATGGTTTTGCTGGTTGACTTAAATATAGAGTTCAACAACGCTTAGTGGGAGTCGAAGTGATTGTGGTAATTAAGTCTACAATCTGTTCCCTCTAGTTCTCCTGTGTATTCACACATGACTGTAAGTCGCTTTGGATAAAAGCGTCCGCTAAATGGCATATATTATTATTATTATTATTATTTCTGCCATTCACCTGCTCTGGACCTTTTATTTCATACTGGCTTGATTTTATCGCTGAATCATCTACATGGGACTCCTAATCCTTTAGTTTTGAGATTTACATTTACATTTACATTTAAGTCATTTAGCAGACGCTCTTATCCAGAGCGACTTACAAATTGGTGCATTCACCTTATGACATCCAGTGGAACAGTCACTTTACAATAGTGCATCTAAATCTTAAAGGGGGGGTGAGAAGGATTACTTATCCTATCCTAGGTATTCCTTAAAGAGGTAGGGTTTCAGGTGTCTCCGGAAGGTGGTGATTGACTCCGCTGTCCTGGGGTCGTGAGGGAGTTTGTTCCACCATTGGGGGGCCAGAGCAGCGAACAATTTTGACTGGGCTGAGCGGGAACTGTACTTCCTCAGTGGTAGGGAGGCGAGCAGGCCAGAGGTGGATGAACGCAGTGCCCTTGTTTGGGTGTAGGGCCTGATCAGAGCCTGGAGGTACTGAGGTGCCGTTCCCCTCACAGCTCCGTAGGCAAGCACCATGGTCTTGTAGCGGATGCGAGCTTCAACTGGAAGCCAGTGGAGAGAGCGGAGGAGCGGGGTGACATGAGAGAACTTGGGAAGGTTGAACACCAGACGGGCTGCGGCATTCTGGATGAGTTGTAGGGGTTTAATGGCACAGGCAGGGAGCCCAGCCAACAGCGAGTTGCAGTAATCCAGACGGGAGATGCCAAGTGCCTGGATTAGGACCTGCGCTGCTTCCTGTGTGAGGCAGGGTCGTACTCTGCGGATGTTGTAGAGCATGAACCTACAGGAACGGGCCACCGCCTTGATGGTAGTTGAGAACGACAGGGTGTTGTCCAGGATCACGCCAAGGTTCGTAGCGCTCTAGGAGGAGGACACAATGGAGTTGTCAACCGTGATGGCGAGATCATGGAACGGGCAGTCCTTCCCCGGGAGGAAGAGCAGCTCCGTCTTGCCGAGGTTCAGCTTGAGGTGGTGATCCGTCATCCACACTGATATGTCTGCCAGCCATGCAGAGATGCGATTCGCCACCTGGTCATCAGAAGGGGGAAAGGAGAAGATTAATTGTGTGTCGTCTGCATAGCAATGATAGGAGAGACCATGTGAGGTTATGACAGACCCAAGTGACTTGGTGTATAGCGAGAATAGGAGGACACCAGTGGTGAGAGTGCGTGGTGAGGAGACAGATTCTCGCCACGCCACCTGGTAGGAGCGACCTGTCAGGTAGGACGCAATCCAAGCGTGGGCCGCGCCGGAGATGCCCAACTCGGAGAGGGTGGAGAGGAGGATCTGATGGTTCACAGTATCGAAGGCAGCCGATAGGTCTAGAAGGATGAGAGCAGAGGGGAGAGAGTTAGCTTTAGCAGTGCGGAGCGCCTCCGTGATACAGAGAAGAGCAGTCTCAGTTGAATGACTAGTCTTGAAACCTGACTGATTTGGATCAAGAAGGTCATTCAGAGAGAGATAGCGGGAGAGCTGGCCAAGGACGGCACGTTCAAGAGTTTTGGAGAGAAAAGAAAGAAGGGATACTGGTCTGTAGTTGTTGACATCGGAGGGATCGAGTGTAGGTTTTTTCAGAAGGGGTGCAACTCTCGCTCTCTTGAAGACGGAAGGGACGTAGCCAGCGGTAAGGGATGAGTTGATGAGCGAGGTGAGGTAAGGGAGAAGGTCTCCGGAAATGGTCTGGAGAAGAGAGGAGGGGATAGGGTCAAGCGGGCAGGTTGTTGGGCGGCCGGCCGTCACAAGACGCGAGATTTCATCTGGAGAGAGAGGGGAGAAAGAGGTCAGAGCACAGGGTAGGGCAGTGTGAGCAGAACCAGCGGTGTCGTTTGACTTAGCAAACGAGGATCGGATGTCGTCGACCTTCTTTTCAAAATGGTTGACGAAGTCATCTGCAGAGAGGGAGGAGGGGGGGGGGGAGGAGGATTCAGGAGGGAGGAGAAGGTGGCAAAGAGCTTCCTAGGGTTAGAGGCAGATGCTTGGAATTTAGAGTGGTAGAAAGTGGCTTTAGCAGCAGAGACAGAGGAGGAAAATGTAGAGAGGAGGGAGTGAAAGGATGCCAGGTCTGCAGGGAGGCGAGTTTTCCTCCATTTCCGCTCGGCTGCCCGGAGCCCTGTTCTGTGAGCTCGCAATGAGTCGTCGAGCCACGGAGCGGGAGGGGAGGACCGAGCCGGCCTGGAGGATAGGGGACATAGAGAGTCAAAGGGATGCAGAAGGGAGGAGAGGAGGGTTGAGGAGGCAGAATCAGGAGATAGGTTGGAGAAGGTTTGAGCAGAGGGAAGAGATGATAGGATGGAAGAGGAGAGAGTAGCGGGGGAGAGAGAGCGAAGGTTGGGACGGCGCGATACCATCCGAGTAGGGGCAGTGTGGGAGGTGTTGGATGAGACGAGAGGGAAAAGGATACAAGGTAGTGGTCGGAGACTTGGAGGGGAGTTGCAATGAGGTTAGTGGAAGAACAGCATCTAGTAAAGATGAGGTCGAGTGTATTGCCTGCCTTGTGAGTAGGGGGTCAAGGTGAGAGGGTGAGGTCAAAAGAGGAGAGGAGTGGAAAGAAGGAGGCAGAGAGGAATGAGTCAAAGGTAGACGTGGGGAGGTTAAAGTCGCCCAGAACTGTGAGAGGTGAGCCGTCCTCAGGAAAGGAGCTTATCAAGGCATCAAGCTCATTGATGAACTCTCCGAGGGAACCTGGAGGGCGATAAATGATAAGGATGTTAAGCTTGAAAGGGCTGGTAACTGTGACAGCATGGAATTCAAATCAAATCAAATCAAATTTATTTATATAGCCCTTCGTACATCAGCTGATATCTCAAAGTGCTGTACAGAAACCCAGCCTAAAACCCCAAACAGCAAACAATGCAGGTGTAAAAGCACGATGGCTAGGAAAAACTCCCTAGAAAGGCCAAAACCTAGGAAGAAACCTAGAGAGGAACCGGGCTATGTGGGGTGGCCAGTCCTCTTCTGGCTGTGCCGGGTAGAGATTATAACAGAACATGACCAAGATGTTCAAATGTTCATAAATGACCAGCATGGTCAAATAATAATAAGGCAGAACAGTTGAAACTGGAGCAGCAGCACAGTCAGGTGGACTGGGGACAGCAAGGAGCCATCATGTCAGGTAGTCCTGGGGCACGGTCCTAGGGCTCAGGTCCTCCAAGAGAGAGAAAGAAAGAGAGAATTAGAGAGAGCATATGTGGGGTGGCCAGTCCTCTTCTGGCTGTGCCGGGTGGAGATTATAACAGAACGTGGCCAAGATGTTCAAATGTTCATAAATGACCAGCATGGTTGAATAATAGTAAGGCAGAACAGTTGAAACTGGAGCAGGAGCATGGCCAGGTGGACTGGGGACAGCAAGGAGTCCTCATGTCAGGTAGTCCTGGGGCATGGTCCTAGGGCCCAGGCCAGTTGAAACTGGAGCAGCAGCATGGCCAGGTGGACTGGGGACAGCAAGGAGTCATCATGTCAGGTAGTCCTGGGGCATGGTCCTAGGGCTCAGGTCCTCCGAGAGAGAGAAAGAAAGAGAGAAGGAGAGAATTAGAGAACGCACACTTAGATTTACACAGGACACCGAATAGGACAGGAGAAGTACTCCAGATAAACAAACTGACCCTAGCCCCCGACACATAAACTACTGCAGCATAAATACTGGAGGCTGAGACAGGAGGGGTCAGGAGACACTGTGGCCCCATCCGAGGACACCCCGGACAGGGCCAAACAGGAAGGATATAACCCCACCCACTTTGCCAAAGCACAGCCCCCACACCACTAGAGGGAAATCTTCAACCACCAACTTACCATCCTGAGACAAGGCCGAGTATAGCCCACAAAGATCTCCGACACGGTACAACCCAAGGGGGGGGGGAACCCAGACAGGCCGACCACAACAGTGAATCAACCCACCCAGGTGACGCACCCCCCAGGGACGGCACGAGAGAGCCCCAGCAAGCCAGTGACTCAGCCCCGTAACAGGGTTAGAGGCAGAGAATCCCAGTGGAAAAAGGGGAACCGGCCAGGCAGAGACAGCAAGGGCGGTTCGTTGCTCCAGAGCCTTTCCGTTCACCTTCCCACTCCTGGGCCAGACTACACTCAATCATATGACCCACTGAAGAGATGAGTCTTCAGTAAAGACTTAAAGGTTGAGACCGAGTTTGCGTCTCTGACATGGGTAGGCAGACCGTTCCATAAAAATGGAGCTCTATAGGAGAAAGCCCTGCCTCCAGCTGTTTGCTTAGAAATTCTAGGGACAATTAGGAGGCCTGCGTCTTGTGACCGTAGCGTACGTGTAGGTATGTACGGCAGGACCAAATCAGAGAGGTAGGTAGGAGCAAGCCCATGTAATGCTTTGTAGGTTAGCAGTAAAACCTTGAAATCAGCCCTTGCTTTGACAGGAAGCCAGTGTAGTGAGGCTAGCACTGGAGTAATATGATCAAATTTTTTGGTTCTAGTCAGGATTCTAGCAGCCGTATTTAGCACTAACTGAAGTTTATTTAGTGCTTTATCCGGGTAGCCGGAAAATAGAGCATTGCAGTAGTCTAACCTAGAAGTGACAAAAGCATGGATTAATTTTTCTGCATCATTTTTGGACAGAAAGTTTCTGATTTTTGCAATGTTACGTAGATGGAAAAAAGCTGTCCTCGAAATGGTCTTGATATGTTCTTCAAAAGAGAGATCAGGGTCCAGAGTAACGCCGAGGTCCTTCACAGTTTTATTTGAGACGACTGTACAACCATTAAGATTAATTGTCAGATTCAACAGAAGATCTCTTTGTTTCTTGGGACCTAGAACAAGCATCTCTGTTTTGTCCGAGTTTAATAGTAGAAAGTTTGGAGCCATCCACTTCCTTATGTCTGAAACACATGCTTCTAGCGAGGGCAATTTTGGTGCTTCTGTCATGCAGGTGAAAGAGGACCCAAAAGCGACTTGGCGAAAACAGAGTCTTTAATCCAGTAAAGTAAATACAAACAAAAAACACAACTTTCACTCGAAATGACGAGGACAAACTGGAGACTCGATCTTGAACAGGTGTGGGAAGACTAAATGATTGATTAGGGGAATAGGAACAGCTGGGAGCAGGAACGGGGAGCAGGAACGGAACGATAGAGAGAAGAGAGAGCGAGAGAGTGAGAGAGGGAGGGGGAGAGAGAGGGATAGAAAGAGGGAAAGAACCTAATAAGACCAGCAGAGGGAAACGAATAGAATGGGAAGCACAGGGACAAGACAAGATAATAAATGACAAAACATGACAGCTTCACCATGTTTCATTGAAATGTACAGCTGTGTGTCATCCGCATAGCAGTGAAAGTTTACATTATGTTTTCGAATAACATCCCCAAGAGGTAAAATATATAGTGAAAACAATAGTGGTCCTAAAACAGAACCTTGAGGAACACCGAAATGTACAGTTGATTTGTCAGAGGACAAACCATTCACAGAGACAAACTGATATCTTTCCGACAGATAAGACCTAAACCAGGCCAGAACATGTCCGTGTAGACCAATTTGGGTTTCCAATCTCTCCAAAAGAATGTGGTGATCGATGGTATCAAAAGCAGCACTAAGGTCTAGGAGCACGAGGACAGATGCAGAGCCTCGGTCCGATGCCATCAAAATGTCATTTACCACCTTCACAAGGAGGCGATAGACAGATGGGTAAGGGGAGAAAGAGAGAATGACCACTTGGGAGAGATGAGGATCCCGGTGCCACCACCCCGCTGACCAGAAGCTCTCGAGATGGTATGTGTTGACTCGTTACTACCTGTAGCTCTTAGTTCTCTCTTCCATGGAGGCTAGCTGGTGCTGAAAAGGCATCAGTGTCGGCACTAAGCTGAGCTCCCCATGGTTCCTGCTAAGTGCTTCGTATCAGTCTTCCAGGCATTCAACGCTAAATCCTGCTGAGAGCTCAATAAAACCCTCACTCACTTCATCACACTGTCAATAATTTGACAAAGGCTTCTGAAGTGGTAGTACATGTACAGTTATATCTTGATTCGATAAGTACTCAACCCCCTGAGTCAATACATGTCAGAATCACCTTTAGCAGTGATTACAGCTGTGAATGTTTCTGGGTAAGTCTCTAAGAGCTTTGCACACCAACCTGGATTGTGCAACATTTGCCCATTATTCTTCTAACAATTCTTCAAGCTCTGTCAAATTGGCTGTTGATCATCGCTCGACAACCATTTCCAGTTCTTGCCATAGATTTTCAAGCAGATTTAAGTCAAAACTGAAACCCGGCCACTCAGGAAACATTCACTGTCTTCATGGTAAGCAACTCCAGTGTTAATTTGGCCTTGTGTTTTAGGTTATTGTCCTGCTGAAAGGTGAATTCATCTCCCAGTGTCTGGTGGAAAGTAGACTGAACCAGGTTTTCTACGATTTTGCCTGTGCTTAGCTCTATTCCATTTCAGAGATGAGGTAAAATCATGTTAAACACTATTGTAACGATTGTCTCCCTCTTCTGATGAGGAATAGGATGGATCGGACCAATGCACAGCGTGGTAAGTGTTCATGCTATATTTATTAACCCGAACACAAAAATAACAAAGGAGAAACCACGACAAAAACGAAACAGTTCTGTAAGGTGCAACAAAAACACTAAACAGAAAATAACTACCCACAACCCATAGTGGAAAAACAGGCTGCCTAAGTATGGTTCTCAATCAGAGACAACGATTGACAGCTGCCTCTGATTCGGAACCATACCAGGCCAAAACTAGAAATACAAAACATAGAATGCCCACCCCAACTAAAATAGAGACATAAAAAAGGAACTAAGGTCAGGACGTGACAACTATTGCACACAGAGTGAGTCAATGCAACTTATTATGTGACTTGTTTTTGGGGGGACTATCTGTTGTTCCATGTAGTGAATCTGTTATTCAATGTGTTTGAATGGGCTAATAGCAGTAAGGCCAAAAATACTTTTTCATCAATAATAATAATATAGATTTTTTTTTATACTTCAAGGGGTCTTAAAAACCTAAATCAAATAGGTCAAATATCTTAAACTATTCCATATAGCTTAGTAGAACCCCCTCTTAGACAGGGCTTAGACTCTTATGGGAAAAGCACATTTTTACTCCTGAAGTTATTTAGGCTTGCCATAACAATGGGGTTAAATACTTATTGACTCAAGACATTTCAGCGTTTCATTTTTAGTTCCTGGAGAGCTTCCGTCCTGTAGCTTTTCACTCCAACCTGAATTTGATCAAGCTATGTAGCCTATTGATTCCTTCTTGATGAAAGATAAAACAAAAACGTTTTGTTGTTTCTCTGTAATAATAGCCTCCTGGCAATCTTATGAAGTTGGCTTTAGCTAGCCAGCTAGATCTGTTCCCGATCTCCCAGCCTCTTAAATAACTAGCTATCAAACAATTTCAGGCTATCAATCAAGTCAGAGTTGCTTGTCTAACTATCTTAGCTGGCATTCCTTCTGGCAAGGTTTGCTAGACTTTAGAAAAGCAAGCAATTACTAAGTAAGACTCACATTCCTTTCAATCTTTTAACCAGATTTAATCTTTTACCCAGCAAAAATGCATAGAAGCATATTTAGGGTAATGATACTCTACACCAGTGTTGCAGTTGTACTAAACTACTAAGGAAAATAAGTTCTCAAATAATCAATGTTCATCAACTAAAATGACAATTGAACAGGTTAAAAAGGTATGCTTAGATAACCTACGCAGAAAAATATACATATTTATTTACATAGAATTGGGCATAATGATTATGGTTGTAGTTTACAGGAAAAAGCTGTTACAGTTGTTTGAAAAATGCTAACTGATCTATCTTCTGGAGGGGGGAAGGGGGATCAGCCCCCCTGCGGACCACCCCCATCCATCCCCACAGACTTTGTGCCCCCTCTAAAATAATGGGTGCATAACGCCCCTTGTTGTGGCCATAGACATATAATCCATAGAAGGGTTTTGGAACCTCTAACCCTCGCAATGTGACTGTTAAACTCATGGGTTCACTAGCAATGGCTGCCAGTCCTGCCTTGAATGGGAACTGCAATCTATGGATTATGTTTCTTTGGTTGGTTGTGGCTGTCAGTTTGCCTTTCGCAAATGTCTAAATACAATCGTGAGAAAAATGTACCATTTGGAAAGCCTACTGCTGAAACGAGAAGAAGTCTGTCTGAAGAAGCTAACAAATGTATCCCCTCCACCCTGGTATATAAGCCTTCTCCCCTCTCTATGTCTCCAATGTCTTTAGCACATTCTTATCACTCAGAGCCAGTCGTGTCTTTCATTGTGGGATGGAGGGCATTGTGAATGGCTCCTCAGGAACCTGGCTACGTGCCCAACAATAAACGGCAATGAAGACCTTATTTAAATGAGCAGACAAACATCATTAAATTCCAAATAACAGCATGTTGATGTACACAACACTCGGCTTTCCAGGCTTTGGGCGTGAGGGATTTGAAGGATAAGAGTCCTGCATGGTTATGTGCACAATGTAAGCTTCAAATCTAAGGGCAGAGGTTAATAAAGAGAAAATCTTGCCTAGAACACTTAGCTGCAACTTAACATCATCTCACATCAGAGGGCGACATCCTCTAGCTGCAAAAACAGCCCAAAAACAGCCCTCACAATGCATGAAAGACTGTATTGCTCACAACAACAGCACTAAATTTATCATAAGTTTTTTTGTGATAATCATCAATCTCTCTTAGCTGTGCCCTGGATACATTATGCATCATGGATGAACAGCATCCATCTCCCCTGTAATTAAGCTCTTGGTTGAGATGAGTTTCATTGCCTAAAAGCAGGTCTTAAATACATACATCTCTGTCAATGGTGTGCGTACTGGTAGCGGAGTCAGGTGCAGGAGAGCAGAGAGTTGTGAACAGGCGCACACTTTATTGAGGCAGGAAAAACCACCAGACGGACGCCACTGCGTCAAAACCTCCAGCCAATTGGCAAAAGTTAAAAACGTGCAAACAGTCATAATAATTATGTTCAAACAAATTTTTCAAGTTTTCCTCCTCTTCGTCTGAAGATGAGAGGCGAGAAGGATCGGAGGACCAATATGCGGCGTGGTAAGTGTTCATGGTTCTTTTAATAAGAAATACTCAACATGAACACAACTGATACAAAAACAATAAATTTGAAACGAACAAAAACCAGAACAGTACCATGTGGTGAAAAAAACAGACACGGAAACAAACACCCACAAACAAACAGTGAAACCCAGGCTACCTAAGTATGATTCTCAATCAGAGACAACTAATGACACCTGCCTCTGATTGAGAACCGAAGTCGCTCTGGATAAGAGCGTCTGCTAAATGACTTAAATGTAATGTAAATGAAACATAGAAATCCCAAAATCATAGAAAAACAAACAGACTGCCCACCCCAACTCACGCCCTGACCATACTAAATAATGACAAAACAAAGGAAATAAAAAGTCAGAACATGACACAAATAAACATACCTCGTGGCAAAACACGGAATATACGAACACCAGTCTGGCGCGTCAAACATGACACGTAAACACAAACAATATTACACAAAGACATGAGGGGGAACAGAGGAATAAATACATGCAGTGTGGTTGGGAAATGCAAACCAGGTGTGCAAAACAAGACAAAACAAATGGATCAATGAAAAATGGAGCGGCGATGGCTAGAAGCCAACTTCGGCGGAAGTCGTGACAACCATACAGTGGATACTGATCCTTGAGGATAGTGGATGACAAAGACAGGAACATAAGGTGACGATTAAGAGCATATACCTGTTAAAGGCCCTGATTAAGCAACACATGTGCATCTTTCTTTCCATAACAGAGCTGAATATGTAGGTCAGAGGCCCTGACCTCTGTCAACATACTGATCTCCCCAAAGCCTCATAACCCACACAGGTCATACAGCTAGGTCTATATTGCAGAGAGCTAAGGTCAAACCACGTACTTTGTTCCTCTGTGTTGAAAATCTTAAACACGTCGGGAATTCCATGAGCTTCTACATCTACAGGTTAAACCGCTTCAGATTCATGGACATCCTCCACCCTCTCAATCACACACAACACAATATGTCTGGCAAATGTGCTTGTGGTGGGAAGCTTTTATGAGCATGTTACAGTATTAGTGACCACGTTGAAATGACACACCATCTAATTCCCATTGTGTTATGATGGTTAAGTGACACACGTGATGCTCTCATGGCCAAATCCAGCTCCTCTGCCCTAATTGGGTTTTTTTCTGACAGCGTCTAGCTGAGCCATCTGGCTGAGTGGCTGTGACGAGTGCAGCTGGGCCGCTATCAAACGGATGCAGTCAAATTATTTATATACTTGAGCTGTATAAGTGGGGGCAAGAGACATGATAGACAGAACATTACAACTAATATTATGCCATTTAGCAGACGCTTTTATCCAAAGCCCCTTACAGTCTTGTGTGTATACATTTTGCGTACAGCATGGGTGGCCCTCGTGCTGTACGTATGACACCTGAGGGGATAATCCCTAAAACTCTTGATTGAGTCTGCCAACGTTCTTCACAAAAGGATGACATTCCTGCAGTATGGCAAAGAAATAAATCATAAATCACATTTCTTGTTATTCAATCTAAATCAGTAAACCGCACTAAGGGGATAAGTTCAAGTAACTACAGTACCTTATTCACAGGGAGGAAAGTCTTTTTTTTCAGTTTTCTCCCTACTTTAGATCCATTCAGAAAAAGGCTACATGAGTGTACAACAATACATCTACAATCTTTGTGGTCATAATGTCCCAACCAAGCCAACGGGCTACTGCTGATAACACAGTGTGTGGCAATAGCAACCCATTGACACAAGCAAGTGGCTGACATCACGACAACACGGTTCATTATTTCGCCACATTAGACAGTCAAACAGTATCAGGGGATGTGCCTCGGAACCCAAACAGAGATCAGTTCATTATGTGTGGACAATGCACTGGGACCATAATGCACTTCAGTGTATTAGCAATTTAGTTCAGTGCTTCCAGTCCAGACCTCAACCAGATCATGCTGACCATGTGTGTGTGTGTGTGTGTGTGTGTGTGTGTGTGTGTGTGTGTGTGTGTGTGTGTGTGTGTGTGTGTGTGTGTGTGTGTGTGTGTGTGTGTGTGTGTGTGTGTGTGTGTGTGTGTGTGTGTGTGTGTGTGTGTGTGTGTGTGTGTGCGCGCGCACGCACAGTAGGCAGGCATTCACACAAGACACTGCAGGTGAAAGCTCATTAAGTAAGGCTGAACTCATTGACTGTTGAGCAGAGTCAGACATGAATCATCACAAATTCCCTATCACATGACCAGGGTCAATAAACACTAAGTGGGTCACTCTTAGGCCATGCTGTGACCCAGTGTAGATTATAGAGTGCTGGCAAAATCAGTACCCTACAGCTAAATGACAGATCCTGGAGTTGTTTTTACTCTAGCCTGTGCATTGCATTGTTACACAACTAAACCCTCAAGTGATTATTTGTTAAGCTTATCATTTATATATACCTAGATCAAAGTATTTAAAGTATGAATACAATATCCTGGTAACATTGCCCTCAAACCCAATGGTGCAACACCAGAGGGAGAGAAAGTGACAAGAGTAGAAAGTAGTAGGACAGAACTAACCCTTGATTACAAAACACGGTTGTCCCATGTTTCCAATTGATATTTTCCAAGTGCAAGCAAAGGCAAGGAAGGTGGCAAAGAAAACCTCTTTATGTAGGAAAATACCTTAAGAGGAAGCAGCCATTTGCAGGGGAATCTAGTCCATGCTCTTCTAGTTGACCAGATAGAGCTTTGATTAGAATGTGTTTTTACAGTGAAACTATATTCCCTGCCAATTATGACATTTTATACAAGGCATTATATAGCTATGAATAAATACATAAATATTACCCTTACTAACAGATACGTGGCCATGAGGGCTCATGTGGAATATAAAATATGATAACCATGTTTGTGTACTCAAGCCTAGTCCATCGATCTTGGTAGCCTCTAAAGCAGAACTATACACTGAAATATTAATAAACTGTGAAAAACCCAGCAACGTTGCAGTTCTTGACACAAACCGTGCCTGGAACCTACTACCATACCCTCGTTCAAAGGCACTTCAATCTTTTGTCTGGCCCATTCACCCTCTGAATGGCACACATACCCAATTCATGTCTCAACTGTCTCAATGTCTAAAACTCCTTCTTTAACCTGTCTCCTCCCCTTAATCTAGACTGATTGAAGTGAATTTAATCAGGGACCTTAATAAGGGATCATAGATTTCACCTGGATTCACCTGGTCAGTCAATGTCATGGAAAGAGCAGGTGTTCTTAATGTTTTGTACACTCAGTGTATATAGACATATGTATTATTTTGATTCTCAGATGGTACTGTTTGGACCTTACTCCCTAAAGTTGTTTGGGTCAAACTAGCATGCTGCTAATGATCTGACCTCCACATTAAATGTGCCATAGCAGTATGCATATGCCTTCATATATCCTGCCAAGCTCTTTCCCTGAGGTTATATCTAGCAGGGAAGGAACATGGAGTAAGTCCACCGTGACCTGGTAGAACCAGGTATTTCATAACAGAGCATCAAGGGATATAAGCAGTGGACGTTATGTAGAAACTGGTCATGAGGCCTGGAGGAGAAAAACACTCTCTAATGCCCAGCTTTGCCTGCCCTGCTGTGATTCTTGGGAGTCCCTGCAATCAACATTATCCAATGTTTTCTAGTGTGGTTACAAAACATGTTGTAGACTGAGCATCTTCAGGGCTCTGGGGTGGATCATTATTCCCACTTCAAACTGAAAGACAGACGTAAGTAGGTGTTGTTTACGGTATCCTAGGGTCATCTCCATGTTTATTTGTTATTCCAAGAAATAAAAATGTAGGCCTATAGGGAAGCATCCATCTAGGGCTAGTCAGAGAGCCGTGTTTTCTTTGTAAATAAATTTGATCATAAATGTGCTGTATAGGTTCTCCATGGTGACCAACAGCAGTTGTGAGGTAACCATGCTGTTATGAAAGACACGGGGCCTACTTTTGAGCCTCATTCAGAATCAGGTTTCACCCAATCAAATCTTGTTCAGTCACTCAGCCTCAACATTCAATTCCACATACTTTACATCATCCTATAAGGTCTTGCTCCACTCGATGCTTGTCGAATGGAATAAATCTTTCTTCTAGATCAACGTGAGCATTAGCGGCTTTGAAACCTAGGTCATTGAAAACTTGATGAGAGATAAAAGGACTGTCTATAATCTTGTAATAGGAGCTCTTTAACATTTTAAATATACTTTTTAGCTAGTAGCTATGAAAGTAGCGCTCACAAGCCAAAAATGGTCCCAGAAAATTGCATACTACCTCATATATGTGCAGATAGGTGCACCACGTCATCGCTATCTCCATCTCTTGCTCTCTCTGCTGTGTCCACTGAGCCGTTGGGCCACCCTGCAACTTCATTGGATAATGCTGGGCAGGCCTCTTGCTAGCTGTCACTCAAATGGCAAGGAGTTGAACCTCATTGACTGGAACTCATATTGCTAAAGGGCTGGCACACGTGGTCCAAGCTCGCACTATTCTAAATGGCCAGAAAACAGTCACCTTCAAACTAGGGATTTCGTGGCTAATTGAGGTTAAGACAGTAATTATGCTCATAGAATATGCATGTATGAACAACACATTGATACATCTAGCCCAAAACAGGAGGTTTAAAAAATACTTACTTGATTCATGACATGGATCGTCCTTGCATATCAAGCACCTGCTGTGTGAGCTTTAGTCTGTTTACCTTTGACATGTAGACATATGCAGGCAGGTTTAAACGTGAGGAGATATAAAACATTGATGAAAATCCCTCCGGTCTTTGAAAAGAATGTGGAAGTACTTCTGGTCTTCAGGGAGTAAGGTGGATAAGGGCAAACATTTGATCAAACTTTAATTTGTCATCTGTTCTGGAGTATAACTGTAGAGGTGACACATCTGAAATCTGACAACTCAATACTTTACATGACCATACCTCAGGACACATATACGTAGCACCTGTATGTCACAATGTATACACACTTAGAAAATAGGCTTCCAAAAGGCTTCTGTGGCTGTCCCCATAAGAGAACCCTTTTTGGTTACACTTACAACTATTTTGGGTTCCATGTATTACATTCTGCTGAAAGGGTTCTATCTGGAACCAAAAGGGGTTCTTCAAAGGGTTCTCCTATGGATACAGCCAAAGAACCCTTTTTGGTTCTAGATAGCACCTTTTTCTTACCTGTCTGTTGTTCTTTCAAGACCCAAGGATCACGGTTACGGTGTGTCCATTCTGTTCAACTGCCTAGCCTGCTCTTGATACATTTCCTCTCCCTGTGTTTTCTAAGCAGAGCAGCTGTTGAAACTTAGAGCCTATAGGGAATCAGACAAGTGGTGCTGTTATTTCTTTCATCAGCATGCTGTCACCTCCCAGACATTGAAAATATATGGAAAAAAGCGAGACAGCTTTCTAACTTTATAGATATAGAGGCCTGCTGTCTGTGGGGTGTGAGGTACACCTACATCAAGTTGTCAGAGTAATCCCCCCCGGTCCCATTTGGTCTGCACAGGCAATCATGGTTCTCATCGCTCAGTGGGACAATCCATTACACAGGAAGCAGGGGATGCCATCACTCTTGGAGAGAGACCAGATTTTCGAAACACACAAACTACACAGGTTTCATAGGATATTAGAGCATTGGATGTACATAATGTATCACAGTGATATGCCTAACCCTCCTCCCCTGTGCGGTGATCTATGGTCCAAGTCAAGGGTTAGCATTCATCAAAGAACATATTAGAGATAAGACTAGTATGTTGGTCAGCCTTTACTTGCCGAGCCTCTTCAAAACACATTCATATGTCAACTAATGAGTGTATTGACGTGTTGGCAGTGAGGATTGAGTCGTCTGTGTTCTTATAAACTGGATAGAAGTGTAAAATGTTGCATGTTTATGATACATCCTTGGACGAGGACGACCGAAACACCATCTTTGAAATGTTGATCAAACAAGGAGAAACTTTCAGAGATACAGAAATGCATTGTGCAATATATTTTCTATGGCATTGTCAAAATCTTCACATCTATAGCAAGAAATTGTAAAAGAAAATAAAGATGAAATGTTGATCCCTGTGGCAAACAGATAAACAAATGTTCAGATGCTGCTGCTGTTGTTCAGGTACCATGGCAACACAGTCATCAGGGTCTGGGCTTGACAATGAAATCACCCAACAGGCACTCAATACCGATTAACACATCTCAGCACTTGATACATATATATATATATATATATCACACAGACATACACACACACACACAGCCCCTAAGTACCCACATGTGAGCCAGCGTGGTGAGGGTCTGAGGTTCCACAGGGTGAGAGGGACAAAGGAAGGTCATTCATGTCTCAGAGCTCCGGTAGTGCCCTATCAGACACAGACACAAACAGACAACATACCATTGACATTTATGAGGTCTCTATTCCCTCGTAGGCAGTTTGGAAACATTTTTCCTCATGCCAAATGTTATGTTAAGAACAGAACTGACCCTCACGAGGAGTCAAATCAAAGAGGAGTCACTGTCAGCAAATGTCTAATCAAAAGGGGTTATATTCAGTACAGTACACCATCAACCCAAACTGACATAGTAACCTGGGGCCCATTACATTTCCTACTGAGCTGGTGTGATGTATTTAACCCTCACTGGAGTGTTAAAGGGGCAATCTGCAGTTACTGCCTCCATTTTTGGACTAATAAATGAATAATATGTACCCATTGATTATTGAAAAATGTACTTGTGAATGCCTCAATCACTTAGTTCAACTGTCATACTCCATCATGATGATGGGATGAATTTTTCTTGAGCGGAATGTCAGGGGGCTCGAACTAGCACGGACTTTATTGATACTGTAGCTACTTTATTGAGGAAAAAATATACTTAATATGACTGTGATATGTGGTTGTCCCACCTAGCTATCTTAAAATGAATGTACTAACTGTAAGTCACTCTGAATAATAGCGTCTGCTTCATGACTAAAATGTACATTTGTATACGATCACATACAGTATATATATATCTATTATGCGTGGGAATACTTTGAAACAGATTTCCAAAATGAAAATCACTTGTAGCTGATTTGCTGGTGTTTCCCCAGTCTTTTATGTAAAAACCAAATGTTAAAGTATAATTTTGATATCATAGAAGGTCAGTCCTTGCATCCATAGCTAATATCTATGAATTTGAATGCTTACATTTCTCCAGCCCCACCCCTCAGCCTTTTACCGAAACAGTGGCAGGAGAATGGTTTGTTATTGTTTCAACTGCTGATTGGCACTGTAAGGACATGTATGTTGTCTGTGAGAACTGTCTCAGAGCTACTGTACTGCATTACTACTATGGTGATTGGGGAAGGTTTGTATGAGGACTAGGAGGGCAGAGGCAAATGGGTGTGGAAGTCCGCACACATACAGTTTTACCACTGTATGTATTTCTGTGGATTGAATACATGTTTTTGAACAATACAAAGTCATTCAAATGAAAATGGCGATGCTATGACAAACTGCTGGGCGCCATGGACATCACATCAGTTCAGATCATTATCTAAATGAAAGAGAGAGAAGCAGAGGTCACGGGGAGTTTTATCTTACAATGTCAGATCATCTAATGGTTCCTAGTCAGAACAGGCTATTTTAACGGCACAGGCTGAGATCAGTCATAGACGGAGCACTAGATTCTCTCACATTCAGAGGAATAATACTTTTCGAAACATTATAATGACCTAATTATACTGGCTCAGTGGCCATGGGGTCTTAAAGAGAACTAGGTTGCAAGACGACTTTTGATTAAGTGGTAGTGAGGTGACTGTGAATTTGTCCATCTTCCATTTAATCAGAAGTAATGTGCAGCTTTATTTTTATGTAATGATCCCAAAGTTTTGATAGATATTCATTCAAATGTTTGAGGGGGAAACTAAACATTTGTCTGGTGTGCTGGAGTAACCACCCTCAACATGTTCCACAGAAAAACTTGGTCACAATTTGTTTAATAAAATATAATGGAAAAACAACAGCTCTGACTTTATGTTCTCAGACTTTTCGGAATAATGTCTTCATTGAAATAGAGTAGCAAAACAACACAGTATGAAACTGCTGCTGGTCAAACCACAGACATTTCAGTGTAAACTTTGGGCTGTTAGAAAATACTTTTTCAATATCAATATTTTAACTCAAGTTCCACCCGATATGACCTTCTGTGAATATTGATATAGTTCAAGGAGTCCCGCTAGACTTTACAGATTTTGCAGATGAATGTTGAATAGCCCTTGTACTCTGTATTCAACACTGAACAAAAATATAAATGCAACCAATTTTACTGACTTACAGTTCATATAAGGAAATTAATACATTCAAATCAATTATAAATCTACGGATTTGACATGACTGGGCATGGGCCAAGCCATGGGTGTGCCTGGGAAGGCATAGGCCCACCCACTTGGGAGCCAGGCCCAGCCAATCAGAATGAGACTTTCCCACAAAAGGGCTTTATTACAGACAGAAGTACTCCTCAGTTTCATCAGCTATCCGAGTGACTGGTTTCAGATGATCCCACAGGTGAAGAAGCTGGATGTGGAGGTCCTGGGCTGGCGTGGTTACATGTGGTCTGCGGTTGTGAGGTCAGTTGAACGTACTGCCAAATTCTCTAAAATGACGTTGGAGGTGGCTTATGGTAGAGAAATGAACATGACATTTTCTGGCAACAGCACTGGTGGACATTCCTGCAGTCAGCATGCCAATTGCATGCTCCCTCAAAACTTGAGACACCTGTGGTATTGTGTTGTGTGACAAAACTGCACATTTTCAAATCAAATCAAATTGTATTTGTCACCTGAGCCGAATACAACTGGTGTAGACCGTACAGTGAAATGCTTACTTACAAGCCATTAACCAACAATGCAGTTAAGAAAATACCTAAAAAAAAGAGACAAAAATAACAAATAATTAAAGAGCAGCAGTAAAATAACAATAGCGGGGCTATATACAGGAGGTACCGGTGTCAAGGTAATTTAGGTAATATGTACACGTAGATAGAGTTATTAAAGTGACTATGCATAGATAATAACAGCGAGTAGCAAGAGGGGGGGGGGCAATGCAAATAGTCTGGGTAGCCATTCGATTAGATGTTCAGGACTCTTATGGCTTGGGGATAGAAGCTGTTAAGAAGCCTCTTGGACCTAGACTTGGCACTCCGGTACCGCTAGCCGTGCGGTAGCAGAGAGAACAGTCTATGACTAGGGTGACTGGGAACAGTTGAAGACTGTTCCATATTGGTACTAATGATGCTTTGGACAAAGACATTGGAAAAAGCCTGGGGATACATTAACCCTTAAAAGTCCATCCATACCCTACACATCTGGGTTTGGGCTGTCAGTCATACATATCTATATTTTCTTACCCATGAAATATTTAGAGCTTCAGGAACCAGCACTTCCTCTGACAGAATGAGTCGTGTTTCACTCTCTCTTTGTGTATTGACCGCTCTTTTGTTTGAGCACCTCCATAGCACTTTGTCATCACCTGTGAGTATTGTTTTGGTTATGGTGTTTGTTTGCTGGTGGGAAAAGGGGAAACCAAGACAAGTCACCCACGGGCATACACTACCCGTAGGTAAACTTTGTTAAATACAGTAGTTAGAACTGGGCGGACCACCCACTGTATTTTTGGTTAGTTAGTTAGCTGTTCTTAAAGTACGCTAGTCTAGCTTAGGGGTGTTTTTGAATACTTATTGTTTCTTTCCTTGGGTCCAGCTCAGCCCCTTTTTCTGCTCCCCCCATTACCGTGTGTTTTACAATAAACCCTGAGTTTGACGGTAGATTTCAGTTGTCGTGGTTATTCCGTTCTCACTTTTACTTTGTCACTATTATAAATTGCATGAGCTATGTTACGGGTCTCATTACCATCCCCCCTCGACTATCGGGCCAAAGGGGATTCGTAACATAAGTGGGGGCTCGTCCGGGATTTGTCTTTACTGACACCCATGCCGCTCATGCAGATTGTTTTAGTGGTATAGTTCAGTGTTGAGCGTCATAGCTGCTGTAGCATTAGGGATTCGTAACACAAGCACACAGGATCTGAGTTCTTTGAGGACAATATGTCCTGGAAAATAATAATTCTGACCTTTTTACATTGTGTGAATGTCCCATTTTTTTGCCAAGAGTGCTTTGGGTACAGACAGGTACAGCGCCAGTGGCTGTAAACATCCCAGGCACATGGGCATCAGGGGATGGGCTACCTTCCTGTCACATCCACTCCAAGACCCAGGAACACAGAGGCTCTTTCTATCGCCCAGAGCAGGGTATTTCAGGTTTAATCTTTCAGATGTTCACAGTACATGGAAGACTGGATAGGTGGGACAGGGAATAGGGAGGAGGAGGGGCCATCTCCTGTGGTAGAGGAAGGAGCCGTGAGTGTCCCTCTGGGCTCTCTCATGATGAGTTAGTAGAGGGCTGCTGATACACAAAGGTTCCCCTTACTGACCTGGATACAGCATAGAGGTCATCAGGCCTGACTGGTAACACTCCTTCTGATAACATCTGCTGTCCCTGGATCAGATGAGTCAGGAGAAAAAATCAGAGGCTCACCTGGAAGAGAGTAGGCTTCCATACCGGCTCCCACAAACTAAGGGAAGTCTGATTTGAAGACAATTTGGAGTTCTGAATGCAATGATATTTCTTGAAAATATAATTACTTGTCTTGACAAAAAGCATACATTTTCCTCGATCTGGGTACTTAGACTAGCCTGCAGATATACCATACAAGCTTTCACAGACTCCAAAACAATCTCTACACAATGTTCTCAGATTAGAGAAGTCTGATGAAGACAATTTACAGTTGTGAACTCTTCACTATGTTTGTGAAAATAGAGATTTAACTTCTATAAAAACATGCAATTTCCTCTGAGCACTAGGCTGTAGATACAGGCCTAAGTACTTACAGATCAACTTTGAAGACGTGAAGGGAAAACAGTTGGATATCAGAGACAAAATAAAACTTATGTCAATAATGGGAAAAGTAATACAGGGAACTAATAATCTGAGTTGAAAAATGTACTAAATCAAAGTCACAGCACTGTGGGAACATCATTAATCAGGTGCAGTAAAATGTTCTTAACAGCTAAGCACTCAGTCATTCAGCTCAAAGGTCAGTTGTTTTTCCTCTTTTCACCTGGTCTGTTAAATCAGGCTGCAGGGCATCAACATACTAGCCTCAATACATACTGTACACTGGAAGCGCTTCAGAACTCGACCCACCTCCAACAGCAGAGGGAAATCCCCTTCTGTTGTAATGAGACCACCACTACCCCCCTCTCCTAGGACATTATGTGACACACTAAAGCAACAGCACTATGTCAACAGAGATGGAACCAAGAAGTGAACGGTTGTGGTTTGTGCGCCCTCATTTACCTCCCCCCATTCACAAAGACACTAGTCAGAAGGATGGGTGGATCACAATAGGCAAAAGACAAACTAGCCCTGTCATATATTAAGCTGTTGGTGGTAATCAGTACATTTGACCATTCCTTATGTCACTTTTACAGAGCTAATCTATGTAATTCTAAGGATTTCGGATATTCAGGCGAATTCAATTATCTGCTTTTCAACCTACTAAACTTTTTATTTCACCTTTATTTAACCAGGTAGGCAAGTTGAGAACAAGTTCTCATTTACAATTGCGACCTGGCCAAGATAAAGCAAAGCAGTTCGACAGATACAACGACACAGAGTTACACATGGAGTAAAACAAACATACAGTCAATAATACAGTATAAACAAGTCTATATACAATGTGAGCAAATGAGGTGAGAAGGGAGGTAAAGGCAAAAAAGGCCATGGTGGCAAAGTAAATACAATATAGCAAGTAAAACAGTCGGTAATCTGTTTGTTGACTTGGCTTTCGAAGACCTTAGAAAGGCATGGTAGGATAGATATAGGTCTGTAGCAGTTTGGGTCAAGAGTGTCCCCCCCTTTGAAGAGGGGGGATGACCGCAGCTGCTTTCCAATCTTTGGGAATCTCAGACGACACGAAAGAGAGGTTGAACAGGCTAGTAATAGGGGTGGCAACAATTTCGGCAGATAATTTTAGAAAGAAAGGGTCCAGATTGTCTAGCCCGGCTGATTTGTAGGGGTCCAGATTTTTCAGCTCTTTCAGAACATCAGCTGAATGGATTTGGGAGAAGGAGAAATGGGGAAGGCTTGGGCGAGTTGCTGTTGGGGGTGCAGTGCTGTTGACCGGGGTAGGAGTAGCCAGGTGGAAAGCATGGCCAGCCATAGAAAAATGCTTATTGAAATTCTCAATTATGATGGATTTATCAGTGGTGACAGTGTTTCCTATCTTCAGTGCAGTGGGCAGCTGGGAGGAGGTGTTCTTATTCTCCATGGACTTTACAGTGTCCCAGAACTTTTTTTGAGTTAGTGTTGCAGGAAGCAAATTTCTGCTTGAAAAAGCTAGCCTTGGCTTTTCTAACTGCCTGTGTATAATGGTTTCTAGCTTCCCTGAATAGCTGCATATCACGGGGGCTGTTCGATGCTAATGCAGAACGCCATAGGATGTTTTTGTGTTGGTTAAGGGCAGTCAGGTCTGGGGAGAACCAAGGGCTATATCTGTTCCTGGTTCTAAATTTCTTGAATGGGGCATGTTTATTTAAGATGGTTAGGAAGGCATTTTTTTTTAAAATATCCAGGCATCCTCTACTGACGGGATGAGATCAATATCCTTCCAGGATACCCCGGCCAGGTCGATTAGAAAGGCCTGCTCGCTGAAGTGTTTCAGGGAGCGTTTTACAGTGATGAGTGGAGGTCGTTTGACCGCTGACCCATTACGGATGCAGGCAATGAGGCAGTGATCGCTGAGATCTTGGTTGAAGACAGCAGAGGTGTATTTAGAGGGGAAGTTG
Source organism: Oncorhynchus gorbuscha (assembly GCF_021184085.1). Taxonomy (NCBI): domain Eukaryota; kingdom Metazoa; phylum Chordata; class Actinopteri; order Salmoniformes; family Salmonidae; genus Oncorhynchus; species Oncorhynchus gorbuscha. Next base: position 36,818,746 of record NC_060198.1, on the reverse strand, counting down.
GTTAGGATGATATCTATGAGGGTGCCCGTGTTTAAGGCTTTGGGGGGGGTACCTGGTAGGTTCATTGATAATTTGAGTGAGATTGAGGGCATCAAGTTTAGATTGTAGGATGGCTGGGGTGTTAAGCATGTTCCAGTTTAGGTCGCCTAGCAGCACGAGCTCTGAAGATAGATGGGGGCAATCAGTTCACATATGGTGTCCAGAGCACAGCTGGGGGCAGAGGGTGGTCTATAGCAGGCGGCAACGGTGAGAGACTTGTTTTTAGAGAGGTGGATTTTTAGAAGTAGAAGTTCAAATTGTTTGGGTACAGACCTGGATAGTAGGACAGAACTCTGCAGGCTATCTTTGCAGTAGATTGCAACACCGCCCCCTTTGGCAGTTCTATCTTGTCTGAAAATGTTGTAATTTGGAATTAAAATTTCAGAATTTTTGGTGGTCTTCCTAAGCCAGGATTCAGACACAGCTAGAACATCCGGGTTGGCAGAGTGTGCTAAAGCAGTGAATATAACAAACTTAGGGAGGAGGCTTCTAATGTTAACATGCATGAAACCAAGGCTATTACGGTTACAGAAGTCATCAAAAGAGAGCGCCTGGGGAATAGGAGTGGAGCTAGGCATTGCAGGGCCTGGATTCACCTCTACATCGCCAGAGGAACATAGGAGGAGAAGAATAAGGGTACGGCTAAAAGCAATAAGAATTGGTCGTCTATAACGTCTGGAACAGAGAGTAAAAGGAGGTTTCTGGGGGCGATAAAATAGCATCAAGGTATAATGTACAGACAAATGTATGGTAGGATGTGAATACAGTGGAGGTAGACCTAGGTATTGAGTGATGAAGAGAGAGATATTGTCTCTAGAAACATCATTGAAACTAGGAGATGTCATTGCATGTGTGGGTGGTGGAACTAATAAATTGGATAATGTATAGTGAGCAAGACTAGAGGCTCTACAGTGAAATAAGCCAATAAACACTAACCAGAACAGCAATGGACAAGACATATTGACATTAAGGAGAGGCATCCTTAGTCGAGTGATCAAAAGAGTCCAGAGAGTGGAGTGGTTGGTTTCGGGGTCAAGGCGATTTAGACAGCTAGCCAGGACATCGGTAGCAAGCTAGCATAGGAAGGGGTAAGACCTTTAAAACGACCTTCAGCTTTTTGGGTTCACTGAGTTTACAAAACATTTATTTTTTAACTGCTGTTTCCTTGACAGACTGATCAGGTGAATCCAGGTGAACGCAATGATCCCTTATTGATGTCAACTGATTAATCCACTTCAATCAGTGTAGATGAAAAGGAAGAGTCAGGGCAACATATTTAAGTGCCTTTGAACGGGGTTTGGTAGTAGGTGCCAGGAGCACCGTATGGCAACGCTAACTGGGTTTTTCAGGCAATTTCCCGTGTGTATCAAGAATGGTCCTCCATCCAAAGGGTATCCAGCCAACTTGACACAACTGTGGGAAGCATTGGAGTCAACATGGGACAGCATCCCTGTGGAACGCTTTCAACACCTTGTAGAGTCCATGCCCTGCTGAATTAAGGCTGTTCTTATGGCAAAATGTTCAATATACTCTATGTAGATTAATTATCACAGACTCAAGGTAGAAGATAGACTACATTATCAGATATGTATGTAGCCTGTTGGCATATAATCAAACAACAAGGGGCCTATTGCAATCATCGATGGTACTAAATTATCATCAGCTGGTGTCTCGTTATACCATCAATACCATTATTGGTCACCTCATTACCGCTCATTAAAAGATGATGTCGGTGTTACCCTTAGTCTGGCTTGCAACCAAATTCTTAAAATATGTTTGCCCTCTGGTTGGTATTGTAATCTGAACTGAGTCCTTTTTGAACAGACTATGGGTGATTTATCTATCTATTTGACAAGCATTTTGTAAATAGCATTTTGTAAATGCTATTTAAACAAGCATTTTGTAAATGCTTTTTAAACGTATTTAATTGATTACCACGGCAAATCAAAATGTTAAATTATAAAACAACAGTTGTTGATGTGTATGGCTGCATTTCATGTTTGTACACTTCAATGTTGCGGTAATAGGACCTAGGCCTAGCATTTGAGCGAGAGAGAAAATTATTTGGATAGCAAGAGAACTGCTCTTTTTCAGGCACTCACAAGGCTCATTTGAATTTCCTGATGCACCACGTTAAGATCCGCCATATGTACGTGATCGTCCCAATTTTTTTAAATAATCTATTCCAAAAAACACTAAAAAGCTGAGGAACATTGTTAGTTTGTCTCCAAAACGATATGCCTCATTCCACTCTTTTCTGAGTGTTCCCCCTGGAAAGGTGAGGTGGAGGTGTCTGAGTAGCAACCTGCATTGAATATCTAAGGAAGTCTCTAGGTTTTGATTGCCTGAGGTAGAGTATCTCATAATAAGGCGCAAACCACACTATCTACCAAGAGAGTTTTCATCTGTATTTTTTGTAGCTGTCTACATACCACCACAGACCGATGCTGGCACTAAGACCGCACTCAATGAGCTGTATTCCGCCATAAGCTAACCGGAAAACGCTCATCCAGAAGTGGCACTCCTAGTGTCCAGTGACTTCAATGCAGGGAAACTTAAATCTGTTAAACCAAATTTCTATCAGCATGTTAAATGTGCAACCAGATAGAAAAAAAACTCTTGACCACCTATACTCCACACACAGAGATGCATACAAAGCTCTCCCTCGCCCTCCATTTGGCAAATCTGAACATAACTCTATCCTCCTGATTCCTGCTTACAAAAAAAATGAAAGCAGGAAGCACCAGTGACTGGGTCAATAAAAAAGTGGTCAGATGAAGCATATGCTAAGCTACAGGAATGTTTTGCTTGCACAGACTGGAATATGCTCCAGGATTCTTCCGATGGCATTGAGAAGTACGCCACATCAGTCACTGGCTTCATCAATAAGTGCATTGATGACGTCATCCCCACAGTGACTGTACGTACATACCCCAACCAGAAGCCATGGATTACAGGTAACATCCGCACTGAGCTAAAGGCTAGAGCTGCCGCTTTCAAGGAGTGGGACTCTAACCCGGAAGCTTATAAGAAATCCCACTATGCCCTCTGACGAACCATCAAACAGGCGAAGCACCAATCGAGGACTAAGATCGAATCGTACTACACCGGCTCCGGCAGAGCTTGCAAACCATTACAGACTACAAAGGGAAGCACAGCCGAGAGCTGCCCAGTAACACGAGCATCCCAGACGAGCTAAACTACTTCTATGCACGCTCCGAGGCAAATAATGCTGAAATATGCATGAGAGCACCAGCTGCTCCGGACAACTGCGATCACGCTCTCCGCAGCCGATGTGGGTAAGACCTTTAAACAGGTCAACATTTACAAGGCCACATGGCCAGACGGAAAACAAGGATGTGTACAGTGAGCATGCGCAGACCAACTGGCAAGTGTCTTCACTTACATTTTCAACCTCTCCCTGTCCGAGTCTCTAATACCAACATGTTACAAGTAGACCACCATAGTCCCTATGCCCAAGAACAGGAAGGTAACCTGCCTAAATGACTACTGACCAATAGCAGACACATCTGTAGCCATGAAGTGCTTTGAAAGGCTGGTCATGGCTCACATCAACACCATTATCCCAGAAACCCTAGACCCGACTCCAATTTGCATACCGCCCCAAAATATCCACATATGATGCAATCTTTATTGCACTCCACACTGCCCTTTCCCTCCTGGACAAAAGGAACACTTATATGAGAATGCTATTCATTGATTACAGCTCAGCGTTCAACACCATAATGCCCTCAAAGCTCATCACTAAGCTAAGGACCCTGGGACTAAACATCTCCCTCTGCAACTGGATCCTGGACTTCCTGACGGATCCTGTACTTCCCTGTTCACTCATGACTGCAGGGCCAGACACGACTCCAACACCATCATTATGTTTGCTGTTGACACAACAGAGGTAGGCCTGATCACCGACAACAACAAGACAGCCTATAGGGAGGAGGTCAGACACCTGGCCATATGGTGAAAGGACAACAACCTCTCCCTCAATGTGATCAAGATCAAAGGAGATGATTGTGGACTACAGGAAAAGGAGGACCGAGCACGCCCCCATTCTCATCGACGGGGCTGCAGTGGAGCAGGTTGAGAGCTTCAAGTTCCTTGGTGTCCACATCACCAACAAACTAACATGGTCCAAGCACACCAAGACAGGTGTGAAGAGGGCACAACAAATCCTTTTCCCCCTCAGGAGACTGAAAAGATTTGGCATAGGTCCTCAGATCCTCTAAAGGTTTTACAGCTGCACCATCGAGAGCATCCTGACTGGTTGCATCACTGCTTGGTATGGCAACTGCTCGGCCTCCGACCGCAAGGCACTACAGAGGTTAGTGCGTACGGCCCAGCACATCACTGGGGCCAAGTTCCTGCCATGCAGGACCAGGACCTCTATACCAGGCTCCGTCAGAGTAAGGCCCTAGTCATAGACTCCTGAACATCTAATCAAATGGCTACCCAGACTATTGCATTGCCCACCCCCTCTTTTACACCGCTGCTACTCTATGTTATTATCTATGCATAGTCACTTTAATAACTCTACCTACATGTACATATTACCTCGACTAACTGGTGCCCCCGCACATTGACTCTGTACCGTTACCACCTGTATATAGTCTCGCTATTGTTATTTTACTGCTGCCTTTTATTTACTTGTTCCTTTTATTTCTTATTCTTATTCATATTTTTTAAACTACATTGTTGGTTAGGGACTTGTAAGTAAGCATTTCACTGTAAGGCTGTTGTATTCAGCGCATTTGGGGCAGCAGATAGCCTAGTGGTTAGAGTGTTGGACTAGTAACCGAAAGGTTGCAAGATAGAATACCTAAGCTGATAAGGTAAACATCTGTCGTTCTGCCCCTGAATAAGGCAGTTAACCCACGGTTCCTAGGCAGTCATTGAAAATAAGAATTTGTTCTTAACTGACTTGTGACTAATAAAATTTTATTTAATTTGGTAGAGTGGCCAGACAGAAGTCACTCCTCAGTAAAAAGCATATGACAGCCCGCTTGGAGTTTGCCAGAAGGCACCTAAAGACTCTCAGACCATGAGAAACAAGATTCTCTAGTCTGATGAAACCAAGATTGAACTCATCACGTCTGGAGAAAACCTGGCACCATGCCTACAGTGAAGCATGGTGGTGGCAGCATCATGCTGTGGGGATGTTTTTCAACGGCAGTGACTGGGAGACTAATCAGGATCGAGGGAAAGATGAATGGAGCAAAGTACAGAAAGATCCTTGATGAAAACCTTCTCCAGGGCACTCAGGACCTCAGACTGGGGCGAAGTTTCACCTTCCAACAGGACAACAACCCTAAGCACAGAGCCAAGACAATGCAGGAGCAGCTTCAGGACAAGGATCTGAATGTCTTTGAGTGGCACAGCCAGAGCCCGAACTTGAACCTAATCGAACATCTCTGGAGAGACTTTAAAATAGCTGTGCAGCAACACTCCCCATCCAACCTGACAGAGCTTGAGAGGATCTGCAAAGAAGAACGGGAGAAACTCCCCAAATACAGATGTGCCAAATTTGTAGCGTCATAACCAAGAAGACTTGAGGCTGTAATCGCTGCCAAAGGTTCTTTAACAAAGTACTTTGTAAATACTTATGTAAATGTAATATACGTTTTTAATTCTTAATACATTTGCAACAATTTATAAAACGTGTTTTTACTTTGTCATTATGGCGTATTGTGTGTAGATTGATGAGGGGAAAAACCTATTGAATCCATTTTAGAATAATGCTGTAACGTAACAAAATGTGGAAAAAGTGAAGGTGTGAATACTTTCTGAATGCACAGTTTAGTGTATGTCTGCTGCAGAGGAACAAGAGAGAGCCTTAGAACTGCTCAAAAGATGTTGGCACACCATTTAAAAAGAAGATGGAGAACAAGCTATAGGATGAGAAATACCAGAGTTTTGGCGTAGATCGAGCTGATTATTTTTTACCAATTGATACTTGACGTCACAAGATCGATATTAAATCAGCAAAATTAAGATTGCGATACTCTAATGTATAGATTTGTCCCCCATCCCTAATTTAAAGCCTGGTCACCTCTGCCAACACAAGTGACAGAGGATCAAGTACCCAAACACAATGGAACAAACAATAAGAGCCGACAGAGCGTGCGACTGATGTGGTGTATTCACATCAACATACATACATCCTGTTAGCACTCAAAATAACATCCTATAAAAAAGGCCTATAATCCTACCAGCTAAACATTACTTCGCCACCTGTGTATATTGGTATTTTGGTTTACTAGATCAGGTATAGCCTACCTAACATAAGAAACAACCTAATTCAAATCATTTGCACTATTGCATGCCCTCTTCAGCAAAGGAACAGCTGCTTGCAACTGATCCTCTAGCCTACCACATTCATTCCATTTCCCTGACATACATGTGCACCCCCTGTTTTTTAATGCCAATGTTCTGTACATGCGAGCATCGTGAGCCACACACACACACACACACACACACACACACACACACACACACACACACACACTAGTGGTTAGAGCGTTGGGCCAGTAAACAAAAGGTTGCTGGAGCGGACAAGGTACAAATCTGTCATTCTGCCCCTGAACAAGGCAGTTAACCCACTGTTCCTAGGCCATCATTGTAAATAAGAACTTGTTCTTAACTGACTTGCCTAGTTAAATAAAGGTTAAATAAAAAAACACAAATAAAATAAATAACTAAAAAGGATTGCTTGCTGAATGCTTTGAGAGCCCATCCCCCTTCAACAGTGTGTTCTTAGAACAGGCTGTTCCTAACATCACCCTTTCACACCCATGCATCATCACTTACACCTCTGGGGCTGTGAGAGCAACACACCAGCTCAGTATCACAGCCGCCGGGGGACTATATATTCCCTTTCGCTGTCGTTCTCCTAGTAGTGTTAGACATACAGGGGAATTTAGGGGGAAATTCTAAGTAAACACATACAGTGACAGGACTTTACTTTCTGGACTCTTTAATAACTGACAGAGTTGAGAGGGAGCTGAATTTCTGAGGGACACCGAGCCATGAGTAAACACAAGTTTCGGTCTGGAAAGGACAGGACTTTTGAAAGGATCAAAAAGTAATAGAAATGAGGCCAGACTAAGCAAGGCAATGTAGAACATTCAACTAAACAGGAGATTAATTCAACTAGATTTGACCTTCAGGTTGAATGTCTGGAGCCCAGGGAGGACTTATTTTATTTGACAACTTCCTGTATGTGACAACTCTGCACCAGAAAATATATAAAACATGCCTTTGGATGACAGAGATGATGACTTGAGACAACAAGGCTGCTAGATTAAGCTAAAGGCATACACTTTCTACCCAACTCCACTCACCATTAGTAATAGGCATCACATCTGCCTTGGGAAGCAGCCTGGATGTTTTGTCTAACTACCAGTTCCACAACTTCTTCATAAGATCTTCAAACAGGGAAGGTTTTCACCTAGTAAGTAGCCTGAGAGTTAAACTCTACCCTAGTCATGAAACTGTGATAAGACTACTGAAGACAGTCTCAATCCCATTTAGCACAATAGTACTCAAATGAGATGGCAATCACTCTATAACCCCCTCATATCACAATGCTACTGAAAATTACAATAATTCAGAACAGCACATCAGTAATCAATGCTGTGAATAATGATGCCTTTAATAAGGCACAAATCCCTGCTCATTAAATAATTGTAGCTGTTGTATCAATGGCAACATGTGATAATCACAGCACAGTGAGTGAGTGAGTGAGTGAGTGAGTGAGTGAGTGAGTGAGTGAGTGGTGAGTGAGTGAGTGAGTGAGTGAGTGAGTGAGTGAGTGAGTGAAGCCAGCTAAAGTACATGGGCATTTCCACGGTAACAGATTTTCCACTTTAAAATGTATGCCAAACCAAAAGCAATGATTGCAATGTTTAAAATAAATAAATAAAACTTTAATGAGGCTCTTTCAAGTGAATAATTGAGTATGACAGCTGAGTGCAATTCAAATCAAACGTTATGTCGCATGCACGTGTTTAGAAGATGTTGTTGCAGGTGTAGGGAAATGCTTGTTTCTCTATCGCCGACAGTGCAGTAATCTAACAATTTCACAACAATGCACACAAATCTAAAGTAAAGGAATGGAATCAAGAATATAAAAATATTTTGACGGCGATGTCAGAGCAGCATAGACTAAGATACAGTAGAATAGGATAGAATAATGTTTGTACATGAGTAATGAGATGAGTAATGCAAAATATGTAAACATTATTGAAGTGACTAGTGCTCCATTACATGTAATTTAGCAGGAGGGTCCACCCATGAAGACACACAGACAGACTCCATAGCTGAGCTTTGAAGACAGAAGTCCTCCAGAAGATAACTTTAGTGGAGAGGAAAGAGACTACAAAGCCAGCTGGTGAAGGAGGGAGGGCAATGGGAAAATAAAGCCCTCTCTGCACAACACACTCATTGTCATTCCATGCATTTTCTCACTCAGTGTCTGTGGCTTAACGAGAGCCTAAGTGGCCATGAGGGTGATTTGAGAGAAAGCCTCATACGCCACGGCCAGTTGAGGGCGTACGTAGTGGGACTCCCAGGTCCAGGCCAATCCATACACCAATCCATGGAATGCCCCCTATGATGAGCAATCCAACTGAGTGATGCAATACCCTCTCAATGTAAGGGGAACTCCCACTGTGACTCAACGGTGTGGCTTAACTGGGACACAGCAGGATGACAGAGACAGAGATAAATTACATGCAAGACAAATTGCATAAAAATGCATTGGGATTTGACTAAGTCAAAGTCTGGATCCTTCAACAAGTTCTTATAAACAGTAATAGTGATTACACAGACGTTTCCAGGACAGAATCCCTTTTACAGCGCTGTTATAATATGCCATTTTCTCTGAGACAGTGACTCAGTACCGGCATTTCCTTGAGTGGTGTGTTTCATTTGAGTCCACAACCTTTCGAAACGTGCTGACCGTTTGGGTCCGGCAGATCACAGAATGATGAGCATCAAATAACTAACCGGGATCCTGTGGGAGGTGGAGGGCTGAGCTCGACTGACCACACAGACTGCTGGAGAGGTTTACAGGAAAAGCTAGAGAATGAGTAGAGCTGCTGTCCCTCTCCTTGTTCGGGCGGCGTACGACGTCACCGGTCTTCTAGCCATCGCCGCTCCACTTTTCATTTTCTATTTGTTTTGTCTTGGTTTTCCGCACACCTGGTTCACATTCCCTCATCTGACTAAATGTATATTACCCTCTATTCCCCCCATGTCTGTGTGTGGAATATTTTGTTTGTTATGTGTGGTTCGCATCAGCCTGGTTTGCGCCGGGTATGTGTTTGACGCGTGTGTTTTGTTTATTGTACCGTGGGCATTATCGCTGTTTTCCTTGGGCATGAATAAAGTGTGCCTGTTATCACCCATCTCTGCTCTCCTGCACCTGACTTACCTTCAACCAGTTGCGCACATCGTGACAGCTGCTTTATTTAAAAAACGGAGCTCCAGAAGGCTCTCTCTCACACTGAGCTGAGGAATAGAAAGCAGAAGGACACAGAGGCCTGATTACCACTTGATAACCTGGCTGTGGTAAAGAAGTAGCTGTATCCATAGATGTAGATACTGTACTAAAGAGTACATATGTGTGTCTATCGATAGCTCAAAGCACAGTATGTACTAAGGCAGAAGCCATACTCACAAAGATATTGCAATGTATCACACAATGCATCAAACATGCAAGCGCCCTTGTCAACACCTTTTGTAGGCATAAAAGCAAGTGAGCTTTTCATAAATTCATTCTGCCATGCTCACTCAAGGTCCCAAGTGTTGTAAAAGATGAGTGGTTAATTGCTGGTCCTTTATGATCAGCATGGCATACCGATGATGTCATATAAGAAATTAACATGCAACGTGTGTTATCTTAATTTGATCTCTTGTTGCAGAGAATGTGGAATGCAAACTTGTACTGTTTGAGGTTTAAAAAGGCTTACAAAAGTTTGTAATTTCCACTTAACAATTTCAAACTTGATTTGCCCTAACAAAAAATGCATCAACACCTACAAAAATGTCCATTAATTATAATCATTCACATTTCCTGTTGCTGCAGGATTCATTTTCCTACTGTGAGAAACAGGTCAAATTAAGATAATACATCTGTACATACATATTGCATAAAATAACAGTCAACATACATTCTATAGTACACAAACACAGGCTGATTTAACAATCCCATACACAGAGCAGACAATTGCTTTTTGTGTGCAAAAGGTCTTATGAAAGTATACAATCGTGGGTATACAAAAATCATCTCACTGCAAACAATGCATCCTACATACACCCGCTGGTTTGGGCTCACTTCTATCCATCACCTCCCTCCTTCGCAATCTGATTCTGTGTCATTTGCATGAGTCTTTCTGATTGGCTGATTTGAATTCACTCAAAGAGACACTCCACTCTCCTGATTGGATGAGAGCAGGAGGGGGCATGGAATCTCTGATTGAAAAAGACCATAAATAGCGTGCACAGGCAACCAGACATACATAGATGCAACTGCCAGCTACTCTCAGTGATTTACTACTACAACCTACCACACTGTCCCTGTTCACTGAATAACTCCAGCAGCTTCTGCAGCAGAGTCCAACTTCTCAATCATCTCTAAAGGTTCAAGGAGAGTTATTTTGTAAAAATAGCAGAATTGGAAGAGAGAGAGCCAGTGTTAGAGGAAGTGTGTCAGAGGAAGTCATGTCTCTAGAAGTGAAGGAGAAGACTGAGGTGCGTCTGGTGTTCCTGGGGGCGGCTGGCGTGGGAAAGACGGCCCTGATCAGCCGCTTCCTCCAGGACACATTCGAACCCAAGCACCGGCGCACCGTGGAGGAACTGCACAGCAAGGAGTTTGATATCGGAGGGGCCAAGGTCACCATCCACATCATGGACACCAGCGGCAGTTACTCCTTCCCAGCCATGAGGAAGCTCTGCATTCAGAACAGTGACGCGTTTGCCCTTGTGTACGCCATCAATGACCCGGACTCCCTGGAGGCTGTCAAGAGCCTGCGAGACGAGATCCTGGCGGTCAAAGAAGACAAGTTCACACCCATCGTGGTGGTCGGCAACAAGACGGACCGGCATGGCGAGCGGACGGTGTCCAGCGAAGACGTGCTGTCTACTGTGGAGCTGGACTGGAACAACAGCTTCTTGGAGACGTCTGCCAAGGAGAACAACAACGTACTGGAGGTGTTCAGGGAGCTGCTGCAACAAGCCAACCTGCCCAGCCGGCTGAGCCCCGCATTGAGACGACGCAGGGAGACCTTCCCCAAAGACGGCAACAAACGGCCCCCCATGAACAAGACCAACAGCTGTCTCATTTCCTAAGGCAGAGGGGCTGGAGGGGTCTGACAGACAGACAAAGACAGACAGGGGACAGAGAGGCTGAGGATGGGGTCCCGAAGCTGGGTCAGTGTTACAGACAAACACAGTGGTGTTGAATGTGCTACTACTGCTGCTGCTATAGACCGTGCTGCTGATTTGGAGTCTGACGGCTTCAATTCCCTGTAAGCCTCCTCATCTAACCATCCTAAGTATCTCCACCACAGCATTTCCACTGAAGTAGAGGAAAGGAACACTGACTGTTAAAGGGGAAGCGGAACTAATGACGTCACACAGGTGTGGGACATTGATAAAGCTGAAACTAAATGAAAGAAGTGCAAGAAGACTGAATGTCCTGAATGTGGTGGTGTCATTGTTAAAAACATACTGTGACAGTGCAAAAGTGGCAATGAGCTTACTTTGTCAAGTTTTCAATCTATGTCCTACTATGTTACTGTTGTGTTTGCCTTTTGTAAGTGTCGACGGTGTTCACTTGCAATAACTGTGACGATAGACAGTTGTAGCTAATTGGGAAAAGGCTGAATTTGGACAATGTGTCATGAGAGCTTTTTTATTCATCAAGTGGATCTTCTTTGCGATAAGTCTTTATTTTGCTTGTCATGGCAACAAAGCATAGTATGTTCTGAATCAATTCTGGTTGCGTTCCTCATTCTATAATACAAATTTGTTGTTTGGCAATATTCATATGCACTTAGGAGTTATTTATTTATTAAACATTATTTATTAAACAACGTACAAAATGTGTTCAAATATAAATTATATAGAGTGTATTGTTTTTCTATGGAAATTTGAAATACATGTTGATGATTAAATCATGTTTAGTCACCAAAACAGTATAACAAATACGTTATGGCTTTATTACTTGTTGTATATATATTGTCTATTCATGATAAATAAAATATTATTATTTATCAAAGTATTAGTCATGGTCATTTTCAGTGGACTCATTTTGGCAGGTGCTTATTGAAAACTAAAGTGCAATAAACTAATGGCCAAGTAATAACACATCTGGTATGAGGTGTGACAAGGACTTATTTATCATGCAAACATCAAATCTCTTTACCCAAGTCAAAACTCAACAAGCCAGAGACTGTATAACAGACTAGCCAGAGATGATATTTAGAACTTACAAAGCAATACCCCCAAAAATCTGTCCATTTCTAGTATGATTGCAGCAGAGACCTGGCCAAGCTCTGGAATAAATAAAAAGAACACAAACAAGCATACAATCAACAAGACACAAATGTGGTTATGCTGACAAAATCAGCTTCAGTACCAGGGGTGTAGAATCATCCCAAAACATCATACCAATATCACAAATCCAGTTCCTCAAAAATCATCAACAAGTATCCTACCTCTTCAAGCATCTTCACCATCCTACCCATGCTAGATTACGGAGACGCAATTTGTAGATCGGCAGGTAAGGGTGATATCGAGTGGCTAGATGTTCTTTACCATTCGGCTATGAGATTTGCCACCAATGCTCCTTATAGGACACATCACCACACTCTATAGTCCTATGTAAACTGGTTATCTCTGTATACCAGTCACAATACCCATTGGTTGATGCTTATTTATAAAACCCTGTTTGGCCTTACTCCCCCCTATCTGAAATATCTACTGCAGCCCTCATCCTCCACATACAACACCAGTTCTGCCAGTCACGTTCTGTTAAAGGTTCCCAAAGCACACACATCCCTGGGTCGCTCCTCTTTTCAGTTCGCTGCAGCTAGCGACAGGAACGAGCTGCAAAAATCACTCAAACTGGACAGTTTTATCTCCATCTCTTCATTCAAAGACTCAATCATGGACACTCTTACTGACAGTTGTGGCTGCTTTGCGTGATGTATTGTTGTCTCTACCTTCTTGCGCTGTTGTCTGTGTCCAATAATGTTTGTACCTTGTTTTGTGCTGTTGCCATGTTGTGTTGCTACCATGATGTTGTCGTCATGTTGTGTTGCTACCATGCTATGTTGTCTTACGACTCTCTTTATGTAGTGTCTCTTGTCGTGATGTGTGTTTGGTCCTATATTATATTTTCTATCCCAGCCCCTGTCCCCGCAGGAGGCCTTTTGCCTTTTGGTAGGCCATTATTGTAAATAAGAATAATAAAATGTTAAAATGGTACAGTAAGTTGTCTCACATTACCCTCTAGTGGTAGGCCTATATGTTTTTGACATTGCTTGTCTGTCACACAACGCACCTTGAAATCTATGGGGAAACCTGTTAGTAAATACAAAACCTGGCCAGAGCAGAAATAAAATACTAGGGAACCTCTCACTGTGCCAGACAAAAGACCATTGTTTGTGCTGCTCGGCAGGATGTCAATTTGTTCCTCCAATGCCCAGATCATTGACATGGCTAGTAACAGAAAACATTCTGCAGGGAATCATGTCTAGGGTCCATATGAAAAGAGTGTGAAATTCACACATAAGGATCTACTTTCCTGATCAATGCATCGTTAACCTGACACTGCCACAAATAATGTCAGTTATATAATATGGTTGCATAGACATTTCAGATTTAGCATGACTTCCTGTAGCGATCTATATCAACAATTACCTGCAGATAATGTTTCCATAGTAACATTCAGAATCCAGTATAAGTGTACTTAATGAAAGTTAAGACTGTAACAACTGTGCTCTAGTGATAATTCTAATATATAGTACTGTGCACACACATGCACACAGAAACATGTTTCCCCTTTCCAGTCACACACAGACATGGTGCATTGTTTCCCTCTGCCCAGACGAGGAAGTGACCTATGATCTGTGACACTCTAGTTCCTCTTTGAGTCCTGTTTAAACACACAGCTATCAATGCACCGGCTGGTTCACACTCACCACCGCGCACCGACAGAGACCCACACTCAGGTGCGTACCACTCTCTCCGGGGTTGGAAGGGCTTCCGTTTACCATCTTTCAAAACTTAAAGAAGAATGTACAATTTATGTTATAGGCGATGGTCTAACTTACAGCTTCTAAATATGCATGCAAATTATTTTCTGTGATCCATAAGGCCAACATCAGAAGTCAGCACTTCTAGTTAAAAATATATTCTGTTACTAGTCTATAATGTCTTTATCATACCTTTTTACAGTTCTTAGGAGTGGTGAAGAATTTTAGCATGTGCATCCTTACCAATGCCTCCACTGCAAGGGATAAGAGTTTTGTAGTCCGTCTCTGCCCCTCGACTTGGTCAAAGCTCCTCAGTGATGAGTAGAAACCTGAGAAGTTTGGAACAAGTAAAGGGTCCCCGACTTCATCTGAAGAAGTTGTCTCACTGTACGGTCCACTCACTGCATTAGGTAGCTATACTACAACAACACAAACCAGAAGTTAATGTTCTCTGATCAAAGCGTAGATAAAACTCAATGGTATTTTCCCCTGATCAAGTATAACAACTGACAATATTGGGATTGTACGATGGTCAAATAATTGTGTAACTACAAATCAATAGTTCTGGGATCTGATGAAGGTTGACCTGAATAATGTGAATGGTTCATTTTAACAGAAGAGTAAATTGATTGTCAAGACTAGAGATACTACAATTCTCCAGAATAAAATGTAACTGGTTACATTATTGAACACATAACAATTTTGTTCACCAATAAAAAGTCTGGCAAAAACAAACGAAGCCAAAGGTTTATTTTAACTTACAAAAAATTGGATGCAGACACCAATTATTCGATTAAATCATAAACTCACAAATAGGCTACATCAAGATCAGACAATGAGAGTGAAGTAACAAATCAATGTGCTATCGGAAGACATGGATATGAGTTGGCATAGCAACAGCTATTTTTCTCCAAGGACCTTTCCTCATGTCTGTACCACACACAGGTATAGTTAGCGGTTTACAATTAGCACATCTTACAGGATAACAAAGGAACGAATGTCAACAACAAAAGTAACAAAGAGTGGTAAAGACAAAGTTCTGCCGAACGGAATGCAACACATTTACATTTGCAGACTTTGCTGTACCAGAGACATAGGCACAAGCATTAAGAGCGGGTTTTCTTCACATACATTATGCATTTGCCTCAGAAACATATCTCCCTGAGCTTAAAGCTCCAACAGAGGGTTCAGACACGACTTCCCTTGAACATCAATTTGACTATTAGTCCACATCTTTTCATAGGGGACACTAAATGGCATCATGACAGATCTCAGTCCTCCTGATCAGCAAGTTGACACCACAATTTCATACATCATACGGTAAAGTGCCACGATTACAATTTATATATTCAAAACCATGACCTCAGCATGGACACATAATGCATATATTGTCAGTCATTTTGAATACCGATGAGGAGCAACAAGACTATATAGGAAAGTCTACTTCAGAGTCAGGGTGTCATATCCCCCTTTAATGTAAAAGGTTATATCCATTCAGATATCCAGCTGATGTTATAGTTTGCCCAACGATCTGTGGCAATCATGACATTTGTTAGTTACACAGAGAATAGTTGACCGACTGGACCAATACAGTAACAATGACTCGGACAGTGTTTGGGATTCAAACATGGTGGGTCAAAATGTCCTAATCTGTGGCCTAATGTGTGGTGGTAGACAATACATGTGGTCTTATTAGATGTATTTGATGAGTCAGCCTGAATTCACGAGGCTTAGGTGTCACACAGAACTGGTTGGGAGCTGCTGTACTAGGGTTCCTTTAGCTTTGTTCTCAGTAGGTTTTGCATTAACACACCTGCATCTAAATGCAAAGCAGTCACAGTGCTCGGTAGGCCTGGAGGGCCAGGGGTGTGGGGGGAAATGATTCAACCAATAAGTGATGTTATTGGGGAGATACTTAAACAGAGTGAAATACGGTCACCCTCCTTCATAACGGAGAACTGAAGAAAAGGCCATCATTAGATATGTTGACAGTGGCTAGACCAGAGGTGCGCAATCATTTTGGCTCGAGGGCCACATCGGGATTTCAACATTTATCAGAAGGCGGCACAGGTTTTTTCAAAAAACAATTTGTGGGCCAGAAAAAGGGCAGTTGTTTGAAAAAAATATCGGTCCATTATAATATCTACATACTTTCTATATAGCTTCAGACGCTCAAGAGTGGCCTGGAATTTTTTGACCCAAAAATTTCCACCCCCCCCCCAAAAAAAAAATACATATATATTTTTCCCACCCCTGGGCTAGACAAGAAAAGCTAGTTTTCATCGTAGCACTCACCCTACACCTTTTACTCAGGTGGGAAAAACAGTGAACAGTGAACCAACAAAAGAACAAATCCCTTCATATCTAGAAGCATGGAGGAATTAAAAAAGACATGAAACTACCATGGAGGTGAGGTACAGTAATTCATGCATTGCTGGTTTGCCAGACCATAGCATAGTAAGGCAAAAAAAAAAAAGACCTGACAACAAATACGCACGTTAAATCAACCTTTTAGTATTGCTTAACTTTTTGTTTCTTTTACCACTTTTATTGAGCAACTCCATGTTATGTTTTGGGCACTAAAAGCTGATGAAAATACATTTTATTGGTTTGTAAGAGGGGATAGTCATCTGAACAAGGCTGTGTGTGAAGGTGCAGACAACAGGGACAGTATGCACTTCTAGCACTGTGGAGAGAGGAGGGGACCATAGCATGTATACCACCAGCCTTTCTCCAAACACCTCACCTCCAGCACAGACTCAACCCTATGTCTCTGGCCTAGTCGTCCACCGTGATGTTGCGGAATAGGTAGGCCATGGACTCCCCATTGTGGATGCGTCGGATGGCCTCGGCCAGGATCATACTGACGTCCACTGTCTTGATCTTGGGACACTGGAGCTTCTGTACCTCGTGAGGGACGGTGTTAGTCACCACCACCTGGGGGGCAGACAGACAGGGAACAGAGGAGGAAATACCATAATGAAGGTTGGCCGTGTGCAGTAGATCACCTGCTGGGTGTCCACGAACAGTGTTGATATTACATGTAGAATCGCTTGGCGATAGGATGGCTGGGCCACCCGCTGCTTTCAACCGTTCGTCGGCGTGGTCTATTTTGTCTCATTCCCAGACTGAACTGTGCCTGACTACCGTATTTTATAACAGCCTTTATACAGGCGATGAAACATCCTACGAATCAAGTTGCAACACCTTGCACACAGGTGGTACATAGAAAGTGTTGGCACTGCCTTTCTGTTTGTAAAGTGATTGAAAAGCTTTTAGGATGAGGAACTGTGCACTTCCCCATTCAAGATGTAGTGATAAATTCAGAACACAGGGCTGCTGTTACAGATGTAGGATCTTAATTTGATCACCCTGTTGCAGGAAATGTAATGCAGGAAATCTAAAACTTGTAGTGTATTTGAAGTTTAAAAAGGTTTCTGAAGTTTGTCATTTCCACTTGATTTTCCCTCATGAAACATGTATCAACCCCTACAAAAACATCTATTAATTACAATCCACATAATAATTCACATTTCCTGTTGCTGCAGGATTATTTTCCTGCTGTAGCAGACTGTCTGAAATGAAGATCCTACATCTGTATCTCACCTCGTCGATGGCGGACTCCTCAATAAGACGGGGGGCATCGGCAGACAGCAGCCCATGTGTAGCCATGATGTAGATCTTATAAGCTCCTCTCTCCTTCAGAATCTCAGCTGCCGCCACAAAGTCCTCCACATCGTCGATGATGTCATCCTGGGAAAGAACGGCAACCACGGGATTGGAAATGATGTCGCTCTGGATAAGAGCGTCTGCTAAATGACTTAAATGTAAATGTACGCCTGTAGTTCCTTCATCCATAATCTAATGCTGTCATATTCTGTTATCAAATACAATGTGGCAAAATGTTGCAAATTCATTTCAAGTGGCTCATTATAGCACAGGCCTTCCAGGACAAAACCACAAATGGCCCAAACAAATGGGCACATTTCTTACAACAATGATGGCGATTCTTCCACCGACATCTCCTACAACAGTGATCGGGGGCTTCTCCTTGGCCATCATTACTGAAAAGGAAGAATGAACTGGTCACTGCTAGTCATCACATACAGTATCCATAGGCATAAATAGTCAAACTAGTGAGGATACATCTCAGCGTAGATTGGGTAAAATTGGGTAAAATCACTGGTATGATGATGTATTTTTCAATTAATAGTTGATGTTCCATGCAATTCCCCCCCTTCTGGGTAACTGACTAACATTCTCACATCAAAATTAGATGTCATTGGGAAATTAGATAAATCTTGTCAATTGTCCCAATTATACCCTTATAGATTTAAATGGAATGCCAAACTCATTCCAGCACAAGGATAATCAAAATGACAGGCTTTTTGCCCAGCATACCCAATCAGACGCTGATATTACATTTCCTCCACAACACACTGTCTGCTCAGAGCTCAGTGCAGACATTTGGCAACAGTTTGCATATAACAATATGCACAACCTAATCTTGTCGTTAATCCATCAAAAACGATAGAGGCAGACAAGCACTGATGAGGTAATCACACGCTTACTAATGTTCCAGGTTTGTCTTATTGAACACCACTGTTGTCAATCAATGGGGGAAGCGCACAATCAGCGGATGGACAATCAGCCAGCCAGAGTGGGGAAGCTGATTGTGGGAGTGGAAGCTAGAGATGAGCAGGGAACACAGGTTCATGCCAGGAACACATTCCTTCCTGGAACACATGCCTTCCTTACAGGGGACCACACACAAGCAATAATAAGCACTGGAACATTTCAGCTTTTCAAAATGCATCAACATCACCACTAGGTCTTAAAACCTTCTGTAGTCTTGAAGAGGTACTACCTAGAATGATTTCAGGTAGAATATAGAAATTCATCAAAACTATCTAGTAAAAACGATAGTTAGGCCTACACATATGTTAGAGACAAACTTGTCTTGGATATATGTGAGGCAAGAGTTGAAAAGCCTGAAGATCTCAGCAATCCTCTCAATGAAGCTAGAAGCCAGCATTGCTGAGCTAAGGAATACATATGCTATAATACAACTAATATGTGATAGTCATGTCTGAGGTTATAAGCAGGTTTCATATTCACACCCAAACCAGTAGATGTGTTGTTATTGACATGTAGGGTCCACGTTTAGGATTTATAGTTATTTAAATGTGGAAAGGCCCAAGGTGTGTGACACAGCAGCCCACTGGTTTGTATGGGCAGCAGGGAAGAGGGTGAACACAACATAACCCTGACCTGACCTACTGTGGTGTACTGTACTGTGTGTTCAGCAGCACACACAATAACAACATGTTGCCACCCACCCAAAAATCTGGATCTTTGCTTTAGATTCTGAAAAAAAGGATTATCTTGTTTCCTCTTCCTATCATGATGTATTAGGCCTATATATATCAACGGCATGCTTAATTAGTATTCAAAACATGCATTTCTGAAGGCCAGGTGTTAATCAGACTCCTTCGGGCGAGGCTTCAATAGGGAAGCATGATGTGTTGATTGGCAAGATGAGTCCAGATGAAAATAAAAACATGAATCTGGGAGAAATGGTTCCATTTGTCAGATGATTGAAGAGAGTCTCACAATTCAACTAACGGAGGGCTTTCAGGCCATCTTGCAGAACAGTCTGAAGTCTCTGCCTCTGACACCGACACACTGCTGGAGACCTGACTGTGGATCAAGGAAGACATTGTTCCATTCCTGATGAGGACCTCATCTACAGTATGCAGTGAGGGTGCATAGGCGTCAGTACACCCACTATGGATCTGTAGCGCTGGACCACATCAACTAACTGATCCAGATCATTTGTAATTGGTCCATTGATTGTCTTTGTTATGCTTTCCTCAATCACAACTGAGGACCTTGCACTTAAGACTGTTTGTTGGCAAGATGATTTGAAAACCCTTGATCACTACATGCACGCATTTAGGAACCATTTGGAGAGGAACCATTTGGTGGTCAAAAGGGAATTAAGTTTACGGTCGTACTTGGGAGCTCTATGCCTGGGAACGGAGCTTGTTGTTTGCTGCCAGCTATTATCAACAAATAAACACCACGTTAACACACATCCACAGAGACTGGACATAACAGACTACGAAGACATGAAGCCAGGACTGGGAAAATCCTCTTACATGAAGCAAAATCTTTAAAGCTAACCCGTGAAGAATCCAAAACCATTCAATGTGTAGGACAGTTTGCAACTGAACCAGGCTTACAATAAGAGGATTTTTAAAGTCAAGGATAATAAATTAAGTAAATAATACAAATATTATTACAAACACTAAAGCTGAAGGGGGACACAGCCAGTTGGCATAATAAATACTCTGGAGTCATTTGCCAATGACACAAAGCCCAGACAGAAAGTCTGACCATGTTGTCAGACCCGACTGTTTTAACAGCCTTACCGCAAATATACTGAGAAAATGAGACATCTCCAATATCAAGTTACTGTCATTCTCTCAAAATGAAAAACTAAATGTATGTTCTCTTATTCAAAATGTCATTTTTAAACATGCAAACCATTCTAAAACGATTTGGTATGAATGCCTTTACATTTTAGGGAGGCTAAGGTCGCAACATTAGTAGAGGCAGTGTATGTGTGGAATTAGAACATGCAGTAAATAGGCTACACAATTCAAGATCCTTAAAAAATAATGTCAGGTGTTAAAATGGTTATAGCAGAATCATCACTTATGAAGCAGTTAGTGTTGACATTAAATCCATATGATGAGGATTGTGCAATGGATATTTTGGGGGTTTGAAATAATTATTCAAATAATTCCGAGACTTGAACATTTCACACTACACTTAACATATTTTTGGATGCAACCATTGACGAGTACAGGCATCTATGCATCCATCTATATCTTACAGACACAGCCTGACCAACACTAAAGAATTGGGGAAGCTACAGTCAAAGATACAGTTTCAATTTGATCTGATGGCAGACTGACTACAACTACACCTGGCTAGTTACCAATCTATAAGCTATATAGGGCTTCTAGAGAGGTCTTACAAGGCAACTCCAGCCCAGGGTGTCCTGAGGTGTTACGGACACAGGGGGGAGAGTGTCGTCCATCCGCCATGTCAGACTCTGAACACTGAGCCTCGCCATGCATCACTGCCAGGCCCAAACGCAGTCGCTCTGCATAGGACTGAGCTCTGAAAGACAACAGCAAGAAAACACCGGAGAAATGCAGAAACCCTTTTACATTATATGATCACACTCCAGGCCTCCATAACTAAATAATATGTTACCTCTTAGCAGCAGACGGTGACTTTGCAACAATAATGGCGTTTCTGTAATCTGGGACCTGAAGGGAAGTGAGAGGAGCCCACATTTGACATTGAATAGGCTGCTGAGTGTAGTTTACTATCTTACAACTTTACTACCAGGCATGGCACATGAGCTACAGTGAGATGGTTACCTCCTCCTGGATGTACTGAAGCAGGAAGGGGGAGGCACGCAGGTTGTCCACTGGAAAACTGAAGAAGCCCTGAATCTCCTTCTGATGTAAGTCCATGGTGATGATGTGAGTTAAACCTGGAAGGAGAAAGAGAGAGGATGAGAAAAGAGACTGAAGAAACAGCAGACTGCTTTTAAGAGAGGGTGCAGAATGAGAAACCAGCCACAGAGGCAAGTTTAAAGGGAAATGTAAAACATTTTCCATTTCAAATTCTTCTCCAGCACAACCCAACATCAACACATGTGAAAATGGCACGTTTCTGTTTTGTAGTAAAAAATATAGGTGGATAAGTGCTTCCAATGACATCATCAACCAATTAGTAGACAATTAGAAGTCAATCCCTACTCATTATTGGTTAAAATCACATGATGAACACCGCTGACGTCATTGGAAACACTTCTTCCTCTATATTTTTTTCCACAAAAAAAAAAAACATGCCATTTTCACATATGTTGATGTTGGGGTGGGGCTGAAGATTACAAATATGAAGTTGAAAAATGTATACATTTTCCTTTAACACAGATGGTCAAGGGCAATGTAAACAGTAAACTGTTAACACTTGCAAACAGGCTGTAATTACCTGCTTTGGCTAGCATGGAAGCCAGCAGCTTGCACACTATGGAACCTCTTTTTCTCATCTTGCACTGCTTGCTGTAGGGGAAATAGGGAATGACCCCAATTATGTTCTTTGCACAGGAGGTCTTAAGGGCGTAGGCCATGACCAGCAGCTCCATGATGGCCGTGTTGACATCTCTGGTTAAAACAAGGGAAAAGTGTCAATAACAAATAATGGTCACATTTATGGTGCGGTCAGTGCAAACTCATGCTGAGCAACTCTCCAGCAGAGGGCAACAGCATATACTCAGTACAGCTTGTGCACGCCAAGTCAGATGACAGATAAGAGGATGGCTATTAATAACACTGGTAGCTATTCATATTATGGTAGATGAGCTTGTGCCTGATTTATAGTGTGTCAATCAAACAGGTTTGAATATGGGTAATGCAACCTAACACGTGATATATGACTGTGTGAATACCCCTCCTACAACATAGATTGATATGCATAGTCCTAAAGGCTGCACCACATTACACACACAGTATAGGTGTGTGTGTGTGTGTCCTAGAACAGAAGTGTGGAGGAGATTATATATTTCAGTCTACTCACCTGGGTATGGTCTGGATGATGAAGATAGTTTGGCCGCGAACAGATTCCTTCACGTCTACTCTGGTCTCTATCAAGGGTCACATAAAGTTGAATCAGCAGCAAGTGTGGGTAAAATGCTATCTTTACACTTACAGCTCCCCAAATGTGCCTAGACTTGTTTATGTCAACTAGGGCATAACACTCAGTTCAGGCATAATTATCAAGCCATTGTAAATACTCATCTGTAACATGTCATGTTTTCCAAAAGAGAAAAATGCTTTGTATCAGGCCAAACAAATAAGTTGTCCTTTGTATTAGCAGAGTGACTGGGTTTCAACTAGGAGTTGGAACTGATTCAGGGAACAGAACCAATTTTTTTTTTTGAGGGACAGAATCGGGAACGAACATGATCTATACTGTTCCGGAACAGAACAGTTATTTTAAAAGTATGGGAACATAATTTTATGTTCCAGGCATTTTTTTCCAGTCACACAAAAAAAATGGAACAAAGTGCCTATGCAAATCCCTTCCTCTCACGCTCTCAATTTCAGTACCATCTCGCACCCTACACTGTCCAATCCATGCCCCCTACACTGTCCAATCCATGTAAATAGCTATCCACACTAATTGGTGGTGATTTAATTTAAAACTAAATGTTTAAAAAACATTTTCAATTTCAGAGGTTTAAAAAGGAACAGAGAGGAATGATATAAAATGTTTGTGGGTTAGAAACGGTTCACAAATTAATTTTGCTGTTGGAACAGTGCAACAGAACGAAAAATAAAATGGATGGTTCTGTACATTCCCCCCCCCCCATCTACACACAATATCCCGTAATGACAAAGTTTTTAAAAGTTTACAAATTTGTGCAAATTTATTACAAATAAAAAACTGAAATATCACATTTACATAAGTATTGAGACCCTTTACTGAGTAATTTATTGAAGCACCTTTGGCAGCAATTACAGCCCTGAGTCTTCTTGGGTATGACACTACAATCATGGCACACCTGTATTTGGGCAGTTTCTCCCATTCTTCTCTGCAGGTCCTCTCAAGCTCTGTCAGGTTGGATGAGGAACGTTGCTACACAGCTATTTTCAGGTCTCTCCATGGATGTTTGATCAGGTTCAAGTCCAGGCTCTGGTTGGGCCACTCAAGGACACTTGTCCCGAAGCCCCTCCTGCGTTGTATTGGCTTTGTGCTATGGGTCGTTGTTCTGTTGGAAGGTGAACCTTCACCCCTGTGGTTCCAGGTTTCCTCCAGACGTGACGCTTGGAATACAGGCCAAAGAGTTGAATCTTGGTTTCATCAGACCCGAGAATCTTGTTTCTCATGGTCTGAGAGTCTTTAGGTGCCTTTCGGCAAACTCCAAGCAGGCTGTCATGTGCCTTTTACTGAGTGGCTTCCGTCTGGCCACTCTACCATAAAGGCCCTGATTGGTGGAGTGCTGCAGAGATGGTTGTCCTTCTGGAAGGTTCTCCCATCTCCACAGAGGAACTTTTGGTCACCTCCCTGACCAAGGCCCTTCAACCCGATTGCTCAGTTTGGCTGGGTGGCCAGCTCTATGTAAAGTCTTAGTGGTTCCAAACTTCTTCCATTTAAGAATGATGGAGGCCACTGTGTTCTTGAGGATCTTCAATGCTGCAGAAATGTTTTGGTACCCTTCCCCAGATCTGTACCTCGACACAATCCTGTCTCGGAGCTATACGACAATTCCTTCGACCTAATGGCTTGGTCTTTGCTCTGACATACACTGTCAACTGTGGGACCTTATATAGACAGGTGTATGCCATTCCATGTCTAATCAACTGAATTTACTACAGATAGACTCCCATCAAGTTTTAGAAACATTTGAGTCTCATAGCAAAGGGTCTGAATACTTATGTAAATAAGTCATTTCATTTTCAAAACTGTAATACAGTTACAAACATTTCTAAAAACCTGTTTTTGCTTTGTCATTATGGGATATTGTGTGAAGATTGATTTTGTTTTTAGAATATTGGCTGTAACGTAACAAAGTGAAGGGGTATGAATACTTTCCGAATGCAGTGTATACCAGTGGAGGCTGCTGAGAGGAGGATGGCTCATGTTATTATTCCAATTATTATGAGCTGTCCTCCCCTCAGCAGCCTCCCCTGTTATATACATAATTCGTTTCAACTCACCTCTATTAGACTCTTGATAGACCACCGACTTGCCCAATTCAACTCCTAGTCTTCTGAAAAAACACACCAGACAAATCAGTACAAGAGGTATGACACTGTGATGTGTCTTATTCAGACAGGACAGAGGCCCTGCATGGAAACTGATCCCACTCTGACTAAGCCTGCTGTACCTCTATCATTTGAAACCCAAGCAAACAAGCAACATGTTGTAATGTGTCACATTGTAATTCAGAGACAGTGGGCCCACTACCTTGCATATCTAGACATGGGAAGAGTTTAGCTAGATCACAGGCACTCGCTCCCTGTTTCAATGTCACTAACGTTAATAAGAGACAGTTCCCAGTTTCACACAGCCGACACACCCACCATTGTCTCACGTTAAATCAGTTCCCTTAAGCCTCTGAATGTCATTGTCAACATCTAGCAAATGACCAACTCATAAACCCAATAGATTAACGACAGTCAGCAAGACCCTTGGCTAAATTCAAATGACTTAATCTGTGGCCATGCACCTGCAAACACCAGCATACACATTTTAGCGAGCTAGCTAGCAACATTATCTGGTTATCTATCTATCTATCTATCTATCTATCTATCTATCATAACACATACATTTGGCTAGAACAATAAAATATACATACTCGGTTATCTTCTTGGCTAGTTCTGTACATGCTGCAGTAGAATTGGCAGAGAAGACCCGATAACCACTTTTTGCGACATTCATCCTGGCAGCTGGTTAGCTAGCTAGCACCTGTGTAACCCGCTAACTAACGTTACCACACTTGCAGCTTGCTAGCAAGCTAAGCTAACTGTTAGGTAGTCATACGAAGAAAGATACAAAAACGTGCGACGTTGATGTTAAAATGCACTTTGTTATTTTTAGACCTTATTAAATCCAGTATAAATATAATCTCCCAGGATAGTTATGCTCGTTGAGTGAAATAAATTGCTTGCGGCTAGCTCTTTAGGTTGTTGTCTGTCTGACTGGCTGGCTGTCTGACTGTCTGTCTGTCTGGCTGTCTGGCTGTCTGTCTGTCTGCTGGCTGTCTGTCTGTCTGTCTGGCTGGCTGTCTGTCTGTCTGTCTGACTGTCTGGCTGTCTGTGCAAGAGATGAACAACACCAACAACAAAAAATCATCCTGAACCGAATCAAAAGTTTTTTTGTTTTTTTTTGACAGACCTGCCGCCTGTTATTAGTTGAGTTAGTGATGTTATGTATTTTTAGTTGGAAACGGGAGTGTTTTTTAATAAATTAGTTATATAGATTCCTGCACTGGGAGTCAAGTAGCCCAAAGGCCAGCAGACCACGATATTGAGTCGTTTCATTTCACCGTCCATTTTATTCTATTGTTGTATTTTATTTAACCAGGCAAATCAGTTAAGAACAGAGTATTATTTAGAATGATGGCCCACCCGAGCCAAACCCAGATGACACTGGGCCAATTGTGCACCACCCTATGGGACTCCCAATCACAGCCAGATGTGATACAGCATGGATTTGAACCAGGGAATGTAGTAGGATTTGAACCATGTAGGAGTGAATGAGAGGCTTGTAAGAATCATGACTCTTTGGAGTTTTTAGTTCATCATTTGCTGGTCCTGGTCCTGCGTGCTCTGGGCATTACTTACTCAAATGAACGAAATTAGTCTAAATATTTGTTATTTTGACTGAATGAGTCGAAAAGATCAGTCAGGAGCTTGCAGAGATTTGTAGTCTTGCATGATGTCTACTTTGAAGCTAATTAGCTTTTTCGATTATATGAGAATAAATAGAGGCAAATATTTTGATAAAACTCTGAGAGAGATTTACATGGTTATCAAAACATCATGCCAATGTAAGCCTACATGAAACACAGCCCTTATTTTAATTGTTTCTAAAATCCCCTATGGAAAAAACGTATAGTGTAAAAATGATTGGAACCATTTCCCTGTTGGATCACTACGTTCTATTTGTATTATGACAACTCCACTGTGGGGTTCTATTAGGTTAGCGGTGAAAAAAACAGACTGCTGCAACCTGATTGGCTGAACGCGATACACAACATCTGGGATGAACATTTAGTCACTCTAGCAGGGCGGTGGAAAAAGTTTTTTTTTTTTACAAGGAAAGTACACATATTTTCCCAATTGTTTCCGCCTTCCCTCTATTAAATAAAGCTAATGAGGAAGGTGAAGCCAATGCAGTCTTAATGGAGAATGTTTCAGGTACAAAAAAAAGTCCACTAGGGATAGGAATGTATTGCCGGCTGCATACAATGCGTTTGGACGGTCAAATGAAAGGATTCAATATCGCTATCTGCCGAACTTTGGGCTTGAAATCAAGAGTTTAGTTAAACCTAATTTGCTTCTTGCAGCAATCATCATGCGGATAGTGCTGATGTGATGCACTACTGCTGTGTTGACAGGACATCTCTGATCTATCTATCCTACAAAGGATACCCAAAAACAATACATTAATGTTTTCCTTTAAGTTATGTATGAAATAAGCATGGAAACATTTTAGCACCTGTGATGTCTGTGTGTGTGTGTGTGTGTGTGTGTGTGTGTGTGTGTGTGTGTGTGTGTGTGTGTGTGTGTGTGTGTGTGTGTGTGTGTGTGTGTGTGTGTGTGTGTGTGTGTGTGTGTGTGTGTGTGTGGTTGGGTGGGTTGGTTCCTGTTCATTTGTTTTCTTCTTACAATTGCTCAAAATAACCTCAAGAGGTCAACAACTGTCAAGTTTTAATCAGACCGTGAGTCAATCTTAAATAACACAATTTTTAAAAATGCCCATCAAAATCCGTCACCCCCTAAAGATGTCAGCGCCCCTGTGGAAATCAAGCTAGAGCTGTGTTTGTCAGACCATGATTTTCTCACAAAATCACCTGTAGTGTCCAAACGGTTTGTCCTAGAAATCAATTAGGACCCCTCTATGGGAAGATGAGACTCTCATTGTCACGTTCTGACCATAGTTCTTCTGTGTTTTCCTTGTTTTAGTGTTGGTCAGGACGTGAGCTGGGTGGGCATTCTATGTTGTGTGTCTAGTTTGTATATTTCTATGTTTGGCCTGATATGGTTCTCAATCAGAGGCAGGTGTTAGTCATTGTCTCTGATTGGGAACCATATTTAGGTAGGACTGTTTTGGTTTTGCATTTTGTTCATGTTTAGTTTTTCTTATTAAAGAACCATGAACTTTAGCCACGCTGCATTTTGGTCCTCCTCTCCTTCCCAGGAAGAAAGCTGTTAACCTCATCGTGTTCATGAGTATATCAAGCATTTGGGCCATCTGCCAACTTCTGTCTGTAGTGTCCAAACAGTTTGGGCTACACACTAATATGCCACGACATAAGGAGAAAGATCAGTGCGGTAACAAAGATATTTTTTATGTGAAACACTTTGCAAGCCTTGACTTGTGAGTGTAAACTAACGCCTACTGAAGAACCTGGAAGATCATTAGCATCATGTGGAAAGCAGTCCAGTGTATCAAAATCACAGTATCAATTACAGAGTCACAGTGGCACATGTTCCAGCTTGCACTGCTCACAGCTTGACTAACCTATTCCCATGTATTTTTCATTGACAAGACATCCAAACCCAGCAAACCTGCCCTTAATCATTGGGTATGTGTTCAAGTTCACACTACTTTATAGTTTATGTCTTGCAAAACATCGATCCCTCTCATATTCAAAAGTACAAGTGAAAAACTGTCCTCTCTATGGACATCTTTCATGTTTCACATAGATTTCCTTGATGGAGACATTTAGAACAACTTTTACAGGAATTGGACCTCACAAAGCAAGGTGTTGAACATGTATCAGCTCAAGCTTGTAACCCTTATATGATAGTGATTTTTTGACTCCCATGTAACCTACTTTCTGCTTACACATCCAATCCACAAGTCTCTTGTTGATTAGGTCCCCAACCCTCTCTGTTGTTACTGTATCTATTATTACCAAACCACAAGGACGGAAAGAAGGAGATTGTGAGATAATAAGGTAACTTCTACACCAATGTCAAAGCACAATCTCAAAAGAAAAAGGAGGATCAAACTTAATTCATAACAAGACATGTCTGGAGATAACACTGCCAACAGTAAACAAGCCATGAATTGTCGAGGTGTGTAAATGTGCAACTTGATACTTCAGGGAGTGTACCTGTGGACAACAGAAATACAATTCTAGTTACTGATATGATCTTTCCTTTTTTATGGAGGAAAACTAAACCAACAAAAGTCTGCTCCAGTTCTAGCATACCTTCATCTATTGAGCAATGCCCTTTATCTGTGTTCATATATGAGAGCAAACATAACATTTAGTCTAATGCAGATCATTTTCACAATGCCCTATAGCTGTTAAAACCTGTCTAGGACACACGTTCCGCTAACGGAACCCCCCCCCCCTCCCCCCCAACATTCCGCTGAAAAGGTGGCGCGGGAAATTCAAAAATATTTTTTTGAAATATTTAACTTTCACACATGAACTGTTTTTCCACATATTACTCTTGAAAATTCTGAATGCTTTTCCTCTCAATATCCCCTCCCATACACACACACACACTCACGCACAAACATGAAGCACTTCGCTACACCCACATTAAAATCTGCTGAACATGTGTATGTGACCAATACAATTTTATTACACACAAAAATAGAAAATAGGCAAGTACCAAATTGGGTGGGGAGGGAGAGGGGAGAGAAAGAGAGAGAGGGGGGAGGTGTGTGGCTCCTCCTCACTCTGTGTGCGCTCTCTTCCGCTCGCTTTTTAGTGTGTTCCTCATTCACTCACTCAGAAAAGGTTGAGAGAGGGTCTCTCAGCAAGAGAAGGGTAATAAAAAGGGGATTGTTTGAACGAGAGAGACTGTGTAAACAAAGGGAACTGGGTTGTGTTCTTGTGGACTCTTATCACCTGTCTTCAACACACCACTCCTGCAGCACTACAGGACTCCTGGATGGAGAGGCAGCAGGGAGAGGTAAATGGAGATCGCCTGGAGCGCCTAGATCCACTCTGTGACTCAGAGAGAGAGATGATCAAGGACACCTGGGCCAAAGTCTACCAGAACTGTGATGATGTCGGGGTGGCCATTCTCATCAGGTAAACTTTACCTATACTCTCTTTCCCTTGTTTCTTGCCTATAACATCTTGAAATTGTCAGTCTAAAGACACTGAAAAACGTGCCTAGGTGCACCCATTTCCATTTGGGGAGTTGTGGAGGGCTGAATGCTGACTGTTTCAACACAGCACACACATATTGTTCTTTTTTTGTTTTTGTTTTTTACCCCTTTTTCTCCCCAATTTCGTGGTATCCAATTCTTTAGCAGCTACTATCTTGACTCATCGCTACAACTCCCGTACGAGCTCGGGAGAGACGAAGGTTGAAAGTCATGCATCCTCCGATACACAACCCAACCAAGCCGCACTGCTTGACACAGCGCGCATCCAACCCGGAAGCCAGCCGCACCAATGTGTCGGAGGAAACACCATGCACCTGGTAACCTTGGTTAGCGCGCACTGCGCCCAGCCCGCCACAGGAGTCGCTGGTGCGCGATGAAACAAGGATTTCCCTACCGGCCAAACCCTCCCTAACCTGGACGACGCTAGGCCAATTGTGCGTCGTTACGACAGAGCCTGGGCGCGAACCCAGAGTCTCTGGTGGCACAGCTGGCGATGCAGTACAGAGCCCTTAACCACCCGGGAGGCCCCACATATTGTTCTTGCACACACACACAAACAGAGCTGGTGATTGCAGTCCCCTGACCAGTGGCAACAGCTTCTGCCACCACAGGGAGCAAAACTCTCAGCAGCATCTTGTTATCATAGGGATGTTCAGGGCCTCAACCAAGGCCAGGCTAAAGTTTGTTTCTCCTTAATTATTACATTGCCAACATGGAAATTGCACATGGCTCCTTATCTTGCTCAATGGTTCTTTTACCAAATAGTTGAGTTTAATAAATAACCATGTTCTTGCAACCTAGATTGCAATCTCTCCATGACCCTTGCATGATCCCCACTATAAACGAAGGGAACTGAAAGTTATTTTAACAACGTGTGAAGATTATAACATGACGATTGACTTGACTTGCATGCTCTCAGTCTGTTAGAGAGAGCGCCATCACTCATATCTAAGCTATTGCATCTGAAATTGTCTCCCTTCCTATCAGTTGGCAGAATCAGAGGGGAAATCGTGCAGCTCAATCCATCTTGCTGTTTATTCCAATCTGACATATTTGGCTCTGCAGGTGCTCCCTCTCTGAGGGCAGATCATGTTTCACATATCTGCAGACCAGGGATTTCTGACCTGACTCACTGAACCCTCACAGGTACCTACATGTTTCTAGCAGACCACCAAAGTCCCTGTGCACAAGAATGCCAAGGTAACCTGTGTAAATGACAAGCATTCACATCTGTAGCCATAAAATGCAATTGAATGGCTGGTCATGGCTCACATCCCAACCATCATCCCAGACACCCTGGACAGACTCAAATTCGCATACCTCCCCAACAGATCCACAGATGACGCAACCTCTATTGCCCTTTCCCACTTGGACAAAAGGAACACCTACGTTAGAATGCTGTTCATTTACTATAGCTCAGCGTTCAATACCATAGTGCCTTCCAAGCTCATCACTAAGCTAAGGACCCTGGGACTGAACACCTACCTCTGCAACTGGATCCTTGACTTCCTGCCGGGACATCCCCAGGTGGTGAGGGCAGGCAACAACACATCTGCCACACTGACTCTCATCACAGGGACCCTCAGGGTTGCGTACTTAGACCCCTCCTGTACTCCCTGTTCAACCATGACTGCGTGGCTCTGCACGACTCCATCATTAAGTTTGCAGACGTCACACCATTGACAGCATCTTGACTGGCTGCACACCACTTGGTATGGCAACTACTTGGCATCCGACTGCAAGGCACTGCAGAGGGTAGTGCGGACAGCCAAGTAAATCACTGGTGCCGAGCTCTCTGCCATCCAGTACCTCTATACTAGGCTGTGTTAAAGGAAGGCCATAAAAATTGTCTAAGACTCCAGCCCCCGAAGTCATAGACTGTTCTCTCAGCTACTGCACGACAAGCGGTACCAATGCACCAATTCTAGAACCAGCAGGACCCTGAACAGCTTCCACCCCAAGCCATAAAACTGCTAAATAGTTAGTTAAATACAGTCATGGCCAAAAGTTTTGAGAATGACACAAATATTAATTTTCACAAAGTATGCTGCCTCAGTTTGTATGATGGTAATATGCATATACTCCAGAATGGTATGAAGAGTCATCAGATGAATTGCAATTAATTGCAAAGTCCCTCTTTGCCATGCAAATTAACTGAATCCCCAGAAAACATTTCCACTGCATTTCAGCCCTGCCATAAAAGGACCAGCCGACATCATGTCAGTGATTCTCTCATTAATTAACACAGGTGTGAGTGTTGACAAGGACAAGGCTGGAGATCACTCTGTCATGCTGATTGAGTTCGAATAACAGATTGGAGGGTGGTGCTTGGAATCATTTTTCTTCCTCTGTCAAACTTGGTTACCTGCAAGGAAACACGTGCCATCATCATTGCTTTGCACAAAAAGAGCTTCACAGGCAAGGATATTGCTGCCAGTAAGATTGCAGCTGGCAGGCAGCTGTCGATCGTTGTCTCTGATTGAGAATCATACTTAGGTAGCCTGTTTTCCTCATTTTGGTTGTAGGGGATTGTTTTCTGTCTCTACCTGACAGGACTGTTTCGGTTGTTCTTTTATTTACTTTGTGTTTCAGTATTCAGTTATTGAATCAATTTAACGTGGACACTTACCATGCTGCGTATTGGTCCGATCCTTCCTACTCCTCCTCAGAGGAGGACGAAAATCGTTACACCTCTTTCCGAATGTTTGGGGAATCATCTTGGTCATAAATTGTAATGCTTTCATTTGACGCAATACTTGAATACCGGTACTTAAATATCTTAAGCCTCAAATTGCTCTGAGGCATTCCAAATGCCTGTAGTATTACATGGTGACATGGAACACTTACAAGGAGCAAACCTTAGCTGTCAAGGGGTCTTTGAATCTTCCACATCTTTGGAGATTTGAAGGCATGTTCAAGTATAATGTTAAACCTCAAACCTCAACTGCTCTCTCTCTCTCTGTCAGTTTAATACTAAAAGCTATGCGTGGTTAATTTAGCTCTCTGAAAATGTTGTATCAGTGATGCATCTCATTGTAACACAATCCAGGGTATCCATATGTAGTTGTATTTGCATTTATCAAATACCTATACAATTTCCACCTCGGGAAAGGATGTCACATTTAGAACGGCCATGTAAGTATCTCAGAAATGAGCTCTATCCCAGAGTAGGATTAACAGGCTGATGATTATAAAACACTAATGAGACTATTTATATTCAGCCACTATAGATCAAGGGAGAGATTAAACACCACTGTCTTCGCTACTTATGAGTGAAACAGAGGATCTGGCTTTACAATTGAAAGTCATTGCATAGACCCTCCATTTTAAGCAGAAGAAAATGAGACACCCCCTCCTCTGTCTTCCTTGTCTGCTTCCTCCCAACACTTGATGTCACAGGTGAAGGTTGTGGAAGCCATGTGCTTTCATCCCCATAAAGCTTCCATTTTCTTTTGTGGGTTTCAAAAGGATAGAGGTATGGGACATCTGGAACAGATACACACAGATTGTATCTGTCCTGGTCACGGTAGGCTGTAGTTTATTGCTCAATACTATTCTCTTTCATAATGTGTTCAAACCAGTTTATTCCACAAAGAAAACCTATATCATCATTGGAGTTATTCTGATTTCATATGGTAGAGAATTAGATATGTGGTACGTAAGGAATATGTCTTATCCTAATACCTTGTTTGGGTGTTTACGAGCGCTGACAGGAATACACAAATATTGTAGCAAACCAATGTTGAACATGAGTGTGGGTGTAGGTGCATCCATCCAAACCAACCATATGGTATATCCCTGTGATGTAGAGCTAATTGTCTCCAACCCCAACAGTAACACAGTGAGAGGGAAGCAACAGATGAAGTCACTGCTGCCTGAGTACACACAGCCATTCTGAACGTTTATTTCAGTGTGTAATTACACAAGCAACCAACTAACCATCTCAATTTCATTAGCACTCTTCACTGTTGGTCTGCTAATCCTATGGCCAGACATGGAGATGATGAAACACCAGCTTTGTGAGTTTTAGGGGAGAGCTGTGCAGCTTGTCACTGTCAGCCACTGAGACCAGACATCATGGACAACATTGGAAACAAGTGGAATCGCTATACCCTGTTATCGCCTGGGTTGTACCCAGTGCATATTTTTCCAAATAAATCAATCACCTGGACGAACAGGTCTTCTAGACTCAGGAGAACATAGCAGTAGTTACCGAAATGCCAGGATGTACACAGACCTGTAGCATGATGACAGGCTGGGTGTGCTACTGTATATCACAGGCTGGATGTGATACTATATATCACAGGCTGGGTGTAATACTGTATATCACAGGCTGGGTGTAATACTGTATATCACAGGCTGGGTGTAATACTGTATATCACAGGCTGGGTGTAATACTGTATATCACAGGCTGGGTGTAATACTGTATATCACAGGCTGGATGTGATACTATATATCACAGGCTGGGTGTAATACTGTATATCACAGGCTGGGGGTGATACTATATATCACAGGCTGGGTGTAATACTGTATATCACAGGCTGGATGTGATACTATATATCACAGGCTGGGTGTAAGACTGTATATCACAGGCTGGATGTGATACTATATATCACAGGCTGGATGTGATACTATATATCACAGGCTGGATGTGATACTATATATCACAGGCTGGGTGTAATACTGTATATCACAGGCTGGATGTGATACTATATATCACAGGCTGGGTGTAATACTGTATATCACAGGCTGGATGTGATACTATATATCACAGGCTGGATGTGATACTATATATCACAGGCTGGGTGTAATACTATATATCACAGGCTGGGTGTAATACTGTATATCACAGGCTGGATGTGATACTATATATCACAGGCTGGGTGTAATACTGTATATCACAGGCTGGGGGTGATACTATATATCACAGGCTGGGTGTAATACTGTATATCACAGGCTGGATGTGATACTATATATCACAGGCTGGGTGTAATACTGTATATCACAGGCTGGGGGTGATACTATATATCACAGGCTGGGTGTAATACTGTATATCACAGGCTGGGGGTGATACTATATATCACAGGCTGGGTGTAATACTGTATATCACAGGCTGGATGTGATACTATATATCACAGGCTGGGTGTAATACTGTATATCACAGGCTGGGTGTAATACTGTATATCACAGGCTGGATGTGATACTATATATCACAGGCTGGGTGTAATACTGTATATCACAGGCTGGATGTGATACTATATATCACAGGCTGGGTGTAATACTATATATCACAGGCTGGGTGTAATACTGTATATCACAGGCTGGATGTGATACTATATATCACAGGCTGGGTGTAATACTGTATATCACAGGCTGGGGGTGATACTATATATCACAGGCTGGGTGTAATACTGTATATCACAGGCTGGATGTGATACTATATATCACAGGCTGGGTGTAATACTGTATATCACAGGCTGGGGGTGATACTATATATCACAGGCTGGGTGTAATACTGTATATCACAGGCTGGGGGTGATACTATATATCACAGGATGGGTGTAATACTGTATATCACAGGCTGGATGTGATACTATATATCACAGGCTGGGTGTAATACTGTATATCACAGGCTGGGTGTAATACTGTATATCACAGGCTGGGTGTAATACTGTATATCACAGGCTGGGTGTAATACTGTATATCACAGGCTGGGGGTGATAGTGTGATACTGTGGTACATGATATAATTGTTTTTCTTTCTTCACTCAGTTTTTTTGTTAACTGACACACATTGCTTCTGCCTTATCAGCAAGAAGAAATGCATATTTTTATCAACACAGCTATCTTGTGTTTGAATAGCACATGCTTGTGCTCAGGCCATGGTTGAGTAAATTAAGCATAACCTGTACAGAACCTGGAAAGTGGTTAAACATTAAAAGGGAAAATATGCTCTGCAGCTGTGTCAACACGCTCCAACTATGTTTACTTATAATATCTCACTGGGCCAAGTAATGCACCTCCTTTCTTCTACAGGCTCTTTGTGAACTTCCCCTCCTCCAAGCAGTACTTTAGCCAGTTCCAACAGATGGAGGACCCTGAGGAGCTGGAGAGGAGTGCCCAGCTCAGGAACCACTCCCGCAGGGTGATGAACGCCATCAACACCCTGGTGGAGAACCTCCATGACGGGGACAGGATGGTGTCTGTTCTGAAGCTGCTGGGCAAGGCCCATGCACTCAGACACAAGGTGGAGCCTGTCTACTTCAAGGTGAGGAAGAACCAGGCAACATGTTTTCACATAACCATTATCCACAGGCAAACCAAAGCAAATGTATCACTCATTCCATTTCCCTCTCTCTCTTTCTCAGATCCTGTGTGGGGTGATTCTGGAGGTGCTGGTTAAAGACTTTCCTGATTACATCACTCCCGAGGTGGCAGTGGCGTGGACCAAACTGCTGGATGCCGTCTACTGGCACGTGAAAGGCGTGTATGAGGAGGTGGGTTGGGCCTCCAGCTCTGCTGTGTGAACCATCTGTCTGTCTGTGTCAAAGTAACTGTCAGTGACTACTGTGGACTCCCGGAGACTGACTACTACTGGGCCTTGGCTTAGGAGCAGGACGATCTACGTCTGACCATTCAAGGGAAGAAATGTATCTTTCCATAACTCATAGAATCTTCCTATGTATCATCATGGCTCCCTCCCTGTATCTTTCCCATGCCCCCACTGTGGGGTGTGTTCTTCTGATGGACTCTCTTATGAATGATGGGGTGGTGATTTGTGCTGACTTTGGTTGGAATGTGTGTGAATAGCCATATGTGTGTATGCATTTATGTTTGAGGTAGAGCATAAGCCCTACACAGACTGATAGAATCTTGGATGTCTCTTCAGCTACATTGCCATGAGATTATGTTGAAGATTGAGGATTGGCAGACATAAGAACTGTATTATGCCATAGAAACAGTCTAAACGTACACTCTCATAGACATTTTTATCTTTACACCAAAAACAGTTATACAGGGGAGAGTATGTCTTCTGCTACTCACACAGTTGTTAACCTGGGGTGTGCCTTTCTTTATTCCTGACACTGACATCAAGATCTTTGTTCATTTCATGTGATGCTTTGCTGGTGTTTCCTGGGCAGTATATTGTATTTCAGAATCAGTCACCCTTCAGAATCAGATCCACTTTACTGTCACAAAATGAGAAATAATAACTTGTGAGTTGTGGTGTCCACATTTAAGCAATGTAAATGTTTTTTTGTATCAATGCCTGTATCTGCATAATAACATAATAAACCAAAACAATTATGATCTATGATGGAAATCATGACATGCATATGATTCTTAATGCCTTGTTTTTCACTGTGAGGTATTAGCACTCTCTTTCCTCCTGCTGTGGCCTACTCCCTGTGAGTCAGCAGTCCTAGCGATAGGTGGATTAGCAGGAGGCCTGAAGGTATTTATACCTCCCATGTCACGAGACACTCAGAGAGAGTGTTGCTCGGTTCTGAATCCAACCACCTCTCCCTGCACATCATTGATTGTTGTGGGAACACAAGTGCACATGTGGCCTTTCACGCCAGCAACAATAAAGACTTGTGTACCGTATGTGCTCCCCCATACCAACCTACTGTATATAGATATCATTACACAATAGAAGGTGCAGTAACAATACATTAGTATAATGAGTCTGGATTACTCCATGACTTCTATGAAGGTGCAATAGAACTACTATTGATATGTTATTTACATATATGCCGAATCTGACACTGAAAACAATGACATGAACATGAACACACAAACATTAAGACAGCTATGCTTTGTCCCCAAGATGAAGGCTTAATCTAGGTTTTCATTACATAAATGATTCTACAAGTGCATGCATTTGTTTAATTTAGGCTACACACTCTACTCTATCAAAGCCCTGAGACATTACACAATAAAAACAAAACACTCATTATGACTTTAAGCATGAGAGTATGCTACTACAGCAAAATCAGGGTCCATGATAGCATTGCAGTGCTAGTTCAACCCACACCACATGAATGGCCA
Organism: Oncorhynchus gorbuscha; assembly: GCF_021184085.1. Lineage (NCBI taxonomy): Eukaryota > Metazoa > Chordata > Actinopteri > Salmoniformes > Salmonidae > Oncorhynchus > Oncorhynchus gorbuscha. The sequence goes on along the minus strand of NC_060198.1, from coordinate 36,780,429 downwards.
CAGCACATAGTGCCCCTGTAAAGCTACACTAGTGGCGATGGAGGATTGAAAGGTTGAGCTCAGACCACAAACACTACTTTCCGTTTACCTCCTGCCCCTGCAACAGGGCCTTCCCCTGATCTGAGCTAATCCCACTGGCTAATCTTTCCACTAGCTTGAGAGCCACAGGAATCATTCTACTCTCCCTCATTGTGAGGAATGGTCCCAGTGTTCGAACCCAGCTGCAATCCCAAGACGGGATACATGTGATAGGACCATGTGCACCACTACGATGGTCCTCACCACTATTGCTGTCATCCTATACAGAAAGTTCTCAAACCGAGTCAAACCGTAAGTACTCTTGTTTTTACTCTTTCTCATCTTCTGCCTCTTGCTCTGGTCACGTTCACTTCTTGAGGGAAAAACAAGATGAAAGTACCCAGAGAGACATGTATCTGGTCACATGTACAGGTAAGGTTGACAGATTTTGTGAAATGTACCTTGGTTGGTTCGATATTTTTAGTTTTTGGTTGCTTTGTACTTTCCTCTTGCATCACAGTGTTATGTCACACAGTGCATCAGAACTGTTAATGGTAGTGTGTTTTGATACTGCCATTGAATTCTCTCATGGGATTTGTGTACTGTTTGAAAGTGTTCTCACGCCCATCATGGAAAATTATGGCAAATGTCTCAATAGCACTGAATGTTAATTATTTCAACAGATGATGAAATTTAGTCCACACAACCTTTGGGTTGGTAGACGTTCATGTTATACCTCCCTCCTTAAATAACCTTCTGTCTTATGTAACCACACAAAACGCAACATATCATACTAATTTGAGTGTCCCGGACAGAGGGACTATATATTAACAAAATTGTGTCTAATGTAGGGATGAATAAAGAAAAATGCATCTGAGCTCTTGAGCAGAGGGCTGCTAATTGACTCTAAGTGCAATCCTCTCAGCCCCCCTGGCCCTGCATGACCACTCACACAGCAACAGCACACAATTTCATGTGGCTACAGCAACATATCAAGCTCAAAAGCATGGACACATATTCATTATCTGATTATATCAAATTAGGATCCATAGTTTTATCAGTCTTACTGACAAGTCAAGAATTGTAATGAAGCTTCAATATGTGCTAACATCAACAATACTGGATTGATGAATGTCCCTCATCTCCCATTTCAGGCACAATGTTGATGATACCAATGAGGAGCCCTACATGAAGAGCAATGAGGTGGACCCTAAGAAAGAACAACCCTCACAGCAGATGTAGCTCTAGTCTACAGTCTACATGGTACATAAATGTAAAATAACAACCCTCACAGCAGATGTAGCTCTAGTCTACAGTCTACATGGTACATCAAAGTAAAATAACAACCCTCACAGCAGATGTAGCTATAGTCTACAGTCTACATGGTACATACAAGTAAAATAACAACCCTCACAGCAGATGTAGCTCTAGTCTACAGTCTACATGGTACATAAAAGTAAAATACATTTACATTTACATTTAAGTCATTTAGCAGACGCTCTTATCCAGAGCGACTTACAAATTGGTGCATTCACCTTATGACATCCAGTGGAACAGTCACTTTACAATAGTGCATCTAAAACTTAAGGGGGGTGAGAGGGATTACTTATCCTATCCTAGGTATTCCTTAAAGAGGTGGGGTTTCAGGTGTCTCCGGAAGGTGGTGATTGACTCCGCTGTCCTGGCGTCGTGAGGGAGTTTGTTCCACCATTGGGGGGCCAGGGCAGCGAACAGTTTTGACTGGGCTGAGCGGGAGCTGTACTTCCTCAGTGGTAGGGAGGCGAGCAGGCCAGAGGTGGATGAACGCAGTGCCCTTGTTTGGGTGTAGGGCCTGATCAGAGCCTGGAGGTACTGAGGTGCCGTTCCCCTCACAGCTCCGTAGGCAAGCACCATGGTCTTGTAGCGGATGCGAGTTTCAACTGGAAGCCAGTGGAGAGAACGGAGGAGCGGGGTGACGTGAGAGAACTTTGGAAGGTTGAACACCAGACGGGCTGCGGCGTTCTGGATGAGTTGAAGGGGTTTAATGGCACAGGCAGGGAGCCCAGCCAACAGCGAGTTGCAGTAATCCAGACGGGAGATAACAAGTGCCTGGATTAGGACCTGCGCCGCTTCCTGTGTGAGGCAGGGTCGTACTCTGCGGATGTTGTAGAGCATGAACCTACAGGAACGGGCCACCGCCTTGATGTTGGTTGAGAACGACAGGGTGTTGTCCAGGATCACGCCAAGGTTCTTGGCGCTCTGGGAGGAGGACACAATGGAGTTATCAACCGTGATGGCGAGATCATGGAACGGGCAGTCCTTCCCCGGGAGGAAGAGCAGCTCCGTCTTGCCGAGGTTCAGCTTGAGGTGGTGATCCGTCATCCACACTGATATGTCTGCCAGACATGCAGAGATGCGATTCGCCACCTGGTCATCAGAAGGGGGAAAGGAGAAGATTAATTGTGTGTCGTCTGCATAGCAATGATAAGAGAGACCATGTGAGGTTATGACAGAGCCAAGTGACTTGGTGTATAGCGAGAATAGGAGAGGGCCAAGAACAGAGCCCTGGGGGACACCAGTGGTGAGAGCGCGAGGTGAGGAGACAGATTCTCGCCACTCCACCTGGTAGGAGCGACCTGTCAGGTAGGACGCAATCCAAGCGTGGGCCGCGCCGGAGATGCCCAACTCGGAGAGGGTGGAGAGGAGGATCTGATGGTTCACAGTATCGAAGGCAGCCGATAGATCTAGAAGGATGAGAGCAGAGGAGAGAGAGTTAGCTTTAGCAGTGCGGAGCGCCTCCGTGATACAGAGGAGAGCAGTCTCAGTTGAATGACTAGTCTTGAAACCTGACTGATTTGGATCAAGAAGGTCATTCAGAGAGAGATAGCGGGAGAGCTGGCCAAGGACGGCACGTTCAAGAGTTTTGGAGAGAAAAGAAAGAAGGGATACTGGTCTGTAATTGTTGACATCGGAGGGATCGAGTGTAGGTTTTTTCAGAAGGGGTGCAACTCTCGCTCTCTTGAAGACAGAAGGGACGTAGCCGGCGGTCAGGGATGAGTTGATGAGCGAGGTGAGGTAAGGGAGAAGGTCTCCGGAAATGGTCTGGAGAAGAGAGGAGGGGATAGGGTCAAGCGGGCAGGTTGTTGGGCGGCCGGCCGTCACAAGACGCGAGATTTCATCTGGAGAGAGAGGGGAGAAAGAGGTCAGAGGACAGGGTAGGGCAGTGTGAGCAGAACCAGCGGTGTCGTTTGACTTAGCAAACGAGGATCGGATGTCGTCGACCTTCTTTTCAAAAAGGTTGACGAAGTCATCTGCAGAGAGGGAGGAGGGGGGGGAGGGGGAGGAGGATTCAGGAGGGAGGAGGATTCAGGAGGGAGGAGAAGGTGGCAAAGAGCTTCCTAGGGTTAGAGGCAGATGCTTGGAATTTAGCGTGGTAGAAAGTGGCTTTAGCAGCAGAGACAGAGGAGGAAAATGTAGAGAGGAGGGAGTGAAAGGATGCCAGGTCCGCAGGGAGGCGAGTTTTCCTCCATTTCCGCTCGGCTGCCCGGAGCCCTGTTCTGTGAGCTCGCAATGAGTCATCGAGCCACGGAGCGGGAGGGGAGGACCGAGCCGGCCTGGAGGATAGGGGACATAGAGAGTCAAGGGATGCAGAGAGGGAGGAGAGGAGGGTTGAGGAGGCAGAATCAGGAGATAGGTGGGAGAAGGTTTGAGCGGAGGGAAGAGATGATAGGATGGAAGAGGAGAGAGTAGCGGGGGAGAGAGAGCGAAGGTTGGGACGGCGCGATACCATCCGAGTAGGGGCAGTGTGGGAGGTGTTGGATGAGAGCGAGAGGGAAAAGGATACAAGGCAGTGGTCGGTGACTTGGAGGGGAGTTGCAATGAGGTTAGTGGAAGAACAGCATCTAGTAAAGATGAGGTCGAGCGTATTGCCTGCCTTGTGAGTAGGGGGGGAAGGTAAGAGGGTGAGGTCAAAAGAGGAGAGGAGTGGAAAGAAGGAGGCAGAGAGGAAAGAGTCAAAGGTAGACGTGGGGAGGTTAAAGTCGCCCAGAACTGTGAGAGGTGAGCCGTCCTCAGGAAAGGAGCTTATCAAGGCATCAAGCTCATTGATGAACTCTCCGAGGGAACCTGGAGGGCGATAAATGATAAGGATGTTAAGCTTGAAAGGGCTAGTAACTGTGACAGCATGGAATTCAAAGGAGGCGATAGACAGATGGGTAAGGGGAGAAAGAGAGAATGACCACTTGGGAGAGATGAGGATCCCGGTGCCACCACCCCGCTGACCAGACGCTCTCGGGGTGTGCGAGAACACGTGGGCGGACGAAGAGAGAGCAGTAGGAGTAGCAGTGTTGTCTATGGTGATCCATGTTTCCGTCAGTGCCAAGAAGTCGAGGGACTGGAGGGAGGCATAGGCTGAGATGAACTCTGCCTTGTTGACTGCAGATTGGCAGTTCCAGAGGCTACCGGAGACCTGGAACTCCACGTGGGTCGTGCGCGCTGGGACCACCAGAGTAGGGTGGCCGCGGCCACGCGGTGTGGAGCGTTTGTATGGTCTGTGCAGAGAGGAGAGAACAGGGATAAACAGACACATAGTTGACAGGCTACAGAAGAGGCTACGCTAATGCAAAGGAGATTGGAATGACAAGTGGACTACACGTCTCGAATGTTCAGAAAGTTAAGCTACGTAGCAAGAATCTTATTGACTAAAATGATTAAAATGATACAGTACTGCTGAAGTAGGCCAGCTGGCAGTGGGTGCGTTGTTGACACTACACTAATCAAGTCGTTCCGTTGAGTGTAATAGTTTCTGCAGTGTTGCTATTCGGGGGCTAGCTGGCTAGCTAGCAGTGTTGTTTACGTTACGTTGCGTTAAAAGAACGACAATAGCTGGCTAGCGAACCTAGAAAATCGCTCTAGACTACACAATTATCTTTGATACAAAGACGGCTATGTAGCTAGCTATGTAGCTAGCTACGATCAAACAAATCAAACCGTTGTACTGTAATGAAATGAAGTGAAAATGTGATACTACCTGTGAATGTGACCGGGTTGTTGAGTTCTATACAGAAGACGTTGGCTAGCGTTGGCTAGCTAGCAGAGTCACCTACGTTAAGGACGACAAATAGCTGGCTAGCTAACCTCGGTAAATTAAGATAATCACTCTAAGACTACACACTCTAAACCTAAACAACACAATTATCTTGGATACGATGATACGAAGACAGCAAAGACAGCTATGTAGCTAGCTAACACTACACTAATCAAGTCGTTCAGTTGAGTGTAATAGTTTCTCCAGTGCAGCTAATCAGTGGACGTTAGCTAGCTGGCTAGTGAAGACTACGTTAGGACGGCGAAATACGATAATTACGCAATTATCTTTGATACAAAGACGGCTATGTAGCTAGCTGAGAAGAAATTGCTAAGATTAGACAAATCAAACCGTTGTGCTATAATGAAATATAATGAAAAAGTTATACTACCCGCGGGAGCGAAGTGCAGATGCGACCACTCGCTCCAACCCTCACAGCAGATGTAGCTCTAGTCTACAGTCTACATGGTACATCAAAGTAAAATAACAACCCCCACAGCAGATGTAGCTCTAGTCTACAGTCTACATGGTACATCAAAGTAAAAGAACAACCCTCATGGCAGATGTAGCTCTAGTCTACAGTCTACATGGTACATCAAAGTAAAATAACAACCCTCACGGCAGATGTAGCTCTAGTCTACAGTCTACATGGTACATCAAAGTAAAAGAACAACCCTCACAGCAGATGTAGCTCTAGTCTACAGTCTACATGGTACATCAAAGTAAAAGAACAACCCTCACAGCAGATGTAGCTCTAGTCTACAGTCTACATGGTACATCAAAGTAAAAGAACAATCCTCACAGCAGATGTAGCTCTAGTCTACAGTCTACATGGTACATCAAAGTAAAATAACAACCCTCACAGCAGATGTAGCTCTAGTCTACAGTCTACATGGTACATCAAAGTAAAATAACAACCCTCACAGCAGATGTAGCTCTAGTCTACAGTCTACATGGTACATCAAAGTAAAATAACAACCCTCACAGCAGATGTAGCTCTAGTCTACAGTCTACATGGTACATCAAAGTAAAATAACAACCCCACAGCAGATGTAGCTCTAGTCTACAGTCTACATGGTACATCAAAGTAGAAGAACAACCCTCACAGCAGATGTAGCTCTAGTCTACAGTCCAAATGGTACATCAAAGTAAAAGAACAACCCTCACAGCAGATGTAGCTCTAGTCTACAGTCTACATGGTACATCAAAGTAAAAGAACAACCCTCACAGCAGATGTAGCTCTAGTCTACAGTCTACATGGTACATCAAAGTAAAAGAACAACCCTCACAGCAGATGTAGCTCTAGTCTACAGTCTACATGGTACATCAAAGTAAAATAACAACCCTCACAGCAGATGTAGCTCTAGTCTAAAGTCTACATGGTACATCAAAGTAAAATAACAACCCTCACAGCAGATGTAGCTCTAGTCTACAGTCTACATGGTACATCAAAGTAAAAGAACAACCCTCACAGCAGATGTAGCTCTAGTCTACAGTCTACATGGTACATCAAAGTAAAAGAACAACCCTCACAGCAGATGTAGCTCTAGTCTACAGTCTACAGTCATCAAAGTAAAAGAACATGGTACATCAAAGTAAAATAACAAACCTCACAGCAGATGTAGCTCTAGTCTACAGTCTACATGGTACATCAAAGTAAAATAACAACCCCCACAGCAGATGTAGCTCTAGTCTACAGCCTACATGGTACATCAAAGTAGAAGAACAACCCTCACAGCAGATGTAGCTCTAGTCTACAGTCTACATGGTACATCAAAGTAAAATAACAACCCTCACAGCAGATGTAGCTCTAGTCTACAGTCTACATGGTACATCAAAGTAAAAGAACAACCCTCACAGCAGATGTAGCTCTAGTCTACGGTCTACATGGTACATCAAAGTAAAATAACAACCCCCACAGCAGATGTAGCTCTAGTCTACAGTCTACATGGTACATCAAAGTAGAAGAACAACCCTCACAGCAGATGTAGCTCTAGTCTACAGTCTACATGGTACATCAAAGTAAAATAACAACCCTCACAGCAGATGTAGCTCTAGTCTACAGTCTACATGGTACATCAAAGTAAAAGAACAACCCTCACAGCAGATGTAGCTCTAGTCTACAGTCTACATGGTACATCAAAGTAAAAGAACAACCCTCACAGCAGATGTAGCTCTAGTCTACAGTCTACATGGTACATCAAAGTAAAAGAACAACCCTCACAGCAGATGTAGAGTCTACAGTCTACATGGTACATCAAAGCTCACAGCAGATGTAGCTCTAGTCTACAGTCTACATGGTACATCAAAGTAAAATAACAACCCCACAGCAGATGTAGCTCTAGTCTACAGTCTACAGATGAACAACCCCACAGCAGATGTAGCTCTAGTCTACAGTCTACATGGTACATCAAAGTAAAAGAACAACCCTCACAGCAGATGTAGCTCTAGTCTACAGTCTACATGGTACATCAAAGTAAAAAACAACCCCCAAGCAGATGTAGCTCTAGTCTACAGTCTACATGGATAAAAGAACAACCCTCACAGCAGATGTAGCTCTAGTCTACAGTCTACATGGTACATCAAAGTAAAAGAACAACCCTCACAGCAGATGTAGCTCTAGTCTACAGCCTACATGGTACATCAAAGTAGAAGAACAACCCTCACAGCAGATGTAGCTCTAGTCTACAGTCTACATGGTACATCAAAGTAAAATAACAACCCTCACAGCAGATGTAGCTCTAGTCTACAGTCTACATGGTACATCAAAGTAAAAGAACAACCCTCACAGCAGATGTAGCTCTAGTCTACAGTCTACATGGTACATCAAAGTAAAAGAACAACCCTCACAGCAGATGTAGCTCTAGTCTACAGTCTACATGGTACATAAAAGTAAAATAACAAGTAGCCTACAGAACTGAATGCTGTCTGATATTTCAAGATGTGGAAAGGAATGCAAGAGGTGGAGGGGAAGAGAGAGGGAGGGAAAATGGAACATGTGGCAGAAGTGGAGATGCATGAAGTGAGAAGATGTATGCCCGTTCCACATTTAGCTTTCAAGTACTCACCCCTACGCTGCTCCCACTAAATGATTTAGTGGCAGAACAACAATCCATCAGCTCTGTGGAAGGTTATTATAAATGCATTACCTCCCCAAGCCTACCAGTTCAATGGAGTCATGCAGGGCCTCATAAATATGGGTCAATAAAGGGACACACACAAAAGACTCGGGATGAATGAAATAGGCTTTATTGTTTTAGTGTGAACTTTCACCCTACTGTGCGTAGAAGCTCTCAGATCTGAGGCGGGTCTTTTCAAATGAAGAGACGTGAGTTTATTCATTTATTCATAGCATGATATCTCCATAAATGATTTATGTCCCCCCGCATGTAAGCTTTTCTGCACCCTCTTTTCTTCCAGACACGAACTGAAGACAGGTCTTCACCTTGATGGCTACACATCTGGTGAGTTCTCTCAATGGCTGCATTCTATGTCTCAAACTTAAACACCAGAAATGGAAAAGTACTACTGAATTACTACTCATTACTACTACCTGAGATCTACACAAAACCTACTGGTTTACTACTTGATTGCTATTGAGATGTGTAGTAAACCAGTAGTGATTTAGAAATGTAAGTAGTAAATGAGTGATACATTGAGACGTTTCACTACTGGTCAACACTACATATTTCCTATTCAAGTAAATATATAATTCTTCCTTGATGACTACTGAGCTTTTGGGTATCTGCTACTTAAACCTCTTCGGGATTGGTGTCCCTTCCACGGGATGGTAGTGCTAACATAAGCTAATGCGATTAGCATGAGGTTGTAAGTAACAAGTAAATTTCCCAGGACATAGACATATCTGATACTGGCAGAAAGCTTAAATTCTTGTTAATCTAACTGCACAGTCCAATTTACAGTAGCTAGTACAGTGAATGAATACCATGCTATTGTTTAAAGAGAGTGCACAGTTTTGAACTTGAAAAGTTATTAATAAACAAATTAGGCACATTTGGGCAGTCTTGATCCAAAAATGTAACATACATGCAATGGTTCATTGGATCAGTCTAAAACTTTGCATATACACTGCTGACATCTAGTGGCCAAATCTAAATTGCACCTGGGATGGAATAATACATTATTGCCTTTCTCTTGCATTTCAAAGATGATCGTACCAGATCTAATGTGTTATATTCTCCTATATTCCCTTCACATTTCTACAAACTTCAGAGTGTTACCTTTCAGATGGTATCAAGAATATGCATATCCTTGCCTCAGGGCCTGAACTATAGGTAGTTAGATTTGGGTATGTCATTTTAAGGTGAACATTTAAAAAAAGGGTCCGATCCTTAAGAGGTTTTTAAATACGATTCTCTTTTTTGTTGCAGCCACGTTTCTACACCACACAATATTTTAGAAAATAAAGACAAGCACCAAAGACAACAGAATATATGCCATTATCAATCATTTGCAATCAGAGGTCATATAAGACAACACAGAAAAACATTTACATACAAGCATACTTATTAGCTAGCATGACGAAAACAGAGGCTACATAGCTACATTCCAATGGGGCTAGCAAACAACTAGGCTAAACACAACACCGTTTTGGCAAGCAATCTTTTTGATGTGGTAAAAAGTTATATAAACTGCTAAACAACAACATGAAACTATTCAGAAAACACAAACAAAGTTAAACTTACAGATGGTGCCAGCATAAAGGCTATGAAAGACAGGATGATGAAGGATAGAAGATGATTACATTCGGAATTGTCAAGAACAGTAGCTAGCCAACAACAACCAACTACTTCCTGTTTTGCCTTCATCTGCGGTTGCGAAAAGCCTGTGTAATCTGGCAATAGTGTTGAAATGACTTATTTCCTACCAACATCAAGTAGTAAAACCTATACCTGATTACCATTGAAAAGCCTGTGTAGAAAAGCTGTAGAATTTTGACTACATATTTACTACATGCATCATGTAGTAAAAAAGCTCTATCTGATTACTACTGTAATCACTACTGTTTTCATGCTGAACACTACAAAACTCTACTTGTCTATCTTGAGTAGTGCATAATCTACACAATCCTTACAAGTCTCTACATAGTCACTACTGCACGAATAGGTTTTGTGTAATAATTCAAAAGTACTTTTTCATGAGGGCTAATTTACCCAGTGGTGGAAAGTACTTACAGTAAGTAAAATATACTTTAAAGTACTACTTAAGTAGTTTTTGGGGTATCTGTGATATTAAATTTTTTTTTACAACTTTTACTTCACTACATTCCTAAAGAAAATAGTATACTTTTTACTCCATACATTTTCCTTGACACCCAAAAGTACTCATTACAATTTGAATGCTTAGCGGTACAGGAAATGGTCCAATTCACAGAATTATCAAGAGAACGTCCCTGGTCATCCCCACTGCCTCTGATCTGGCAACTCACTAAACACAAATGCTTAGTTTGTAAATGATGTCTGAGTGGCGGAGTGTGCCTCTGGCTGTCAAAAAATAATACTAATAATAAGGAAATTGTGTCTTCGGATTTGCTTAATATAAGGAATTTGATGTATTTTTACTTTTACTCAGGTATGACAAGTATACGTTTTCCACCACTGTACTTAAGTACATTTAAAACCAGATACTTTTAGACGTTTATTCAAGTAGTATTTTACTTGGTGTCTCACTTTTACTTGAGTCATTTTCTATTAAGGTATCTTTACTTTTACTCAAGTATGACAATTGAGTAGTTTTCCACCTCTGAATATACCACTGCTGATTGAATCTCCTTGCTAACATGTTAACTCCTGTGCTTTTGGTATTTTTCCAGTCTAGTTTGACAGGCAAACATCCTATAACCTAAACCCCAAAATGGATATGTTACAGACAACAGCAGCAGCTCCATCTCAGTCATCTGGAATTGATGCAGCTGGCGCCATTGTCTCTCCAGTGTTCAGAGACTGTGCATTGCCATGTGGAAAGCATCTGGAATTAATAACAGGCCAGGGCAGGCCAGCACAACAAGAATCTTTTTTTTTATCACATCTTCAATCCCCCATCTGTCCTGCAGATCCCTCTAATGTTATTTCAGCAGAGGATTGTCCCAGGAGGCCTCCCTCCTCCTTCTTGAGGCAGGAGAATTCCATTTCTGGGAATGAAACCTCAACCAATCACATCTTGGTGGAGCTGAATCTACAGAACAACATCTTAGTTTATTGTGGGTTTCTTGTTTTGTAGAGTTGGATGTTTTCTTAAGGCTTAAAGTAGGCCAATGATCAATGTAAAACTGTTGGAATGTGTTCCGTGCCTCAAAACACAGTAGTTTTCTTTGATTGTCAAATAGGGCTATACAGATGTGTCCATTGAGTAAATTATAACGGCTTTTAAAGAAGAGGCAGAACTTTAAAATTATGCACTTTAAATGGTAGGATGTTTTTGCTAATCTTTCACATTCCTAAAGTGACTTAAATATTGTTTTTGACTGAAACAAGGAGCTACGGATAAGAAATATGTTTAAAATGAATCGCTTGAACCCATAAATATTTGACCAAATGTCAGAGAACATAAATGTCTTGTCGTGAAGATGTGTGCACCATGGCTACTCAATCTGAAGAGCAATGGAGAGAGGCATCTGTTTTGTACCTCTCTGTCAACCCTCTCCAGTCACAATGCATTGCTATGTGATGAAAGAAAACCTGAAAGTGAATCACCTCTTCCCCTACACCTTTAGCATCACGTTGGTCCCATTGAAGGAGCAACAGTCAGAAAGAGGTGTCTGCCTATGTTCAAAACACAGCTCCAACTTTACTTGACATTCTTAGAAGCAGCTAGGTGTCACCTTAGTAAACGTCTGCCTTGAGTCAGAGCTTGGTGATGATGGTGGTTACTGGTAGGACGGTTTGTTACAGAATCGACTTTCCTTTGACATGACATCTTACAACCTGCTTCTTCTCTCTAAAGCAAACATTATGTCTGTTCTTTGCTCTCCCCACCTGATCAAATAAAGAGATTGGGAAAAATGTATTTAATTTGTACATATTTTTATGGCCTTGGTTTGAATTGTCCCTTGTTGTAGGATACCTACTCCCAAATGTTGCATTGTACGTACTGCATGATGACCATTACTGTATTACCACTTATAAGAGACCCTTCAACATGTAACATACACAGTCTGAGATATTGAATCTGTTCATGCTTGTTTTTGTAACCACTCCAAACAAGAAGAATTAAGCAGATACCTCAGCAAGACGTCACCTGACCTCATAAGGATAAAACAGAGATCATTCCACTCCACGGTATTAATCCACAAACGTGAGCAGGTAAATATAGCTCTGCTGCTGACACAACGGCCTTGTGTTATTTACTTCCAATCTCACCAGCCGTCAACATGACAGTGGTTACTATCAAATCATTAGACTGGCAAATGACCCCACAAATTGATTGAAGGACCTTGAAAAAGGTCCATAAAGAAGCAAAAACGAGTCATGTTTAGGAAGACGCAGGGCTCTCGACCTTCGCCTCTCCCGAGTCCATACGGGAGTTGCAGCGATGGGAAAAGACTAACTACCAATTAGATTCTACGATTGGGAAGGAAAATGGGTAAAAATACAATTCAAAAAACAAGAAGCCAAACGAAAACACCTATGGTGTTACAGGCAACACAATATTGTCTTTGCTAAGAACACCAGTTTCATGACAATAACAAGATGTTCCTGAATAAATAGTTTGCAAATGCAGACTTTGGGAGAGGGTATAAAAATACTTTCATTACCTCTGATCTCCCCACCTCCCTCAAAACTATAAAGGGATGGCAATACCCACTAGAGATAAATGGAACAGTCGCTGTTACAACAACCATGTACAACCCAAAAAACATGAAGTGGTGGTTAGAGGTCCCTTCATCTTCTACAAGCCTCCTCAGAGTAAGGCCTGGAGTGGAGACATCTGAAAGGACCTTTGAGTGCTGGGGAAGTGGCCAGGGGGGGAAAGTTGTTAGTAGGGCTGTTACTGTCCCACTAGACACACTCTAGTTGAATCAACGTTGTTTCCATGTTATTTCAATGAAATGACGTTGAACCAACCGCCACACCGGCAGTCACGAGTCATGACCACAGTCAAATTCCACGTGACTGTTGAGGTATATAGGCTTCTCCAAACTGAGTGCTGATAGTCATTAGCAGCCTACCATACTTGCTAACGGCCAGTCGTTAATGGCCTGGTACTCAGCGCTCTGTTGTCACACTAATCACTCTGTTATCAATGCAAATGCAATTGAAAATCAAATCAAACACTACACGAGAGCCCTGGCATTCAGAAATTGAGCGGAATATATTGTGTTCATATAAGCTCATGTTGTACAAAAGTTCTACAGGCTATACTATGAAAACAGAGTTTTGATGGCCTATATTAAAAAGAGGAGGATCCCATAAGCTTTCTATAGGCGAGGCCTACTACATTGTACAAAAATATAAATGAAACAAATGTTTTGGTCCCATGTCTCATGAGCTGAAATAAAAGATCCCAGAAATGTTCCATATTCACAAAAAGCTTATTTTTCTCAAATGTTGTGCACAAATTTGTTTACATCCCTGTTAGGGAGCATTTCTCCTTGGTCAAAATAATCCATCCATCTGACTGGGGTGCCATATCTAGAAGCTGATTAATTAAACAGCATGATCATGACACAGTTGCACCTTGTGCTGGGGACAATAAAAGGTCACTCTAAAATATGCAGTTTTGCCACACAACAGAATGCCACAAATCTAGAGTTTTCTAGGAACGTGCAATTGGCAATCTAACTGCAGGAATGTCCATCAGAGCCGTTGCCAGATAAATTAATGTTAATTTCTCTACCATAAGCCATTTTAAAGAATTTGGCTGTACGTCCAACTGGCCTCACAACCGCAGACCACGTGTAGGGTGTCGTGTGGGCAAGCGGTTTTCCGATGTCAACGTTGTGAACAGAGTGCCCCATGGTGGCACTCTGGTGGGGTTATGGTGTGGGCAGGCATAAGCTACAGATGACGAATACAATTGCATTTTATTGATGGCATTTGAATGCATAGAGGTACTGTACCGTGATGAGGTCCTGAGGCCCATTGTCATGACATTCATCTGCCGCCATCGCCTCATGTTTCAGCATGATAATGCATGGCCCTATGTCGCAAGGATTTGAACACAATTCCTGGAAACTGAAAATGGCCCAGTTCTTCCATGGTCTGCATACTCAACAGAAACGTCACCCATTGAGCATGTTTGGGATGCTCTGCATGTTGCGTTTATATTTTTCCTCAGTAAATAATTACTACGGTCTAAATAAAAAATATTCAAAATACTTCACTAGAGACATGACTTAGCCACACAGGATCATTAGCTTGTTTAAAAAAAATTGCTATGGATAGTTTCAAATCACAAGTGTGTAAGCCTATGCTTATTTGGGAATCACGGAATTGGGTAACATGAACGGCAAAATGTCTAGCTGATTGAGATGTGTCTGTCAGTGACAAGCATCTAAAATATGTGTGAAGATAATATGTCTTCAATTAATATGCCCTCAAGGACATTCAGAGACTTGTCCCGAAACCACTCCTGTGTTGTCTTGGCTTTGTGCTTAGGGTTGCTGTCTTGTTGGAAGGTGAACATTCACCCTGAGGTCCTGAGCGCTCTGGAGCAGGTTTTCATTAAGGATCTCTCTGTACTTTGCTCTGTTCTTTCCCTCGATCCTGACTAGTCTCTCAGTCCCTGCAGCTGAAAAACATCCCCACAGCATGATGCTCACACCACCATGCTTCACCGTAGGGATAGTGGCAGGTTTCCTCCAGACGTGACGCTTGGCATTCAGGCCAGAGTTCAATCTTGATTTCATCAGACCAGAGAATCTTGTTTCTCATGGTCTGAGAGTCTTTAGGTGCCTTTCGGCAAACTCCAAGCGGGCTGTCATGTGCCTTTTACTGAGGAGTGGCTTCCGTCTGGCCACTCTACCATAAAGGCCTGATTGGTGGAGTGCTGCAGAGATGGTTGTCCTTCTGGAAGTTTCTCCCATCTCCACAGAGGAACTCTGTTGCTCTGTCAGAGTGACCATCGGGTTCTTGATCACCTCCCTCACCAAGGCCTTGTCCCCCAATTGCTCAGTTTGGCCGGGCGGCCAGTTTTAGGAAGAGTCTTAGTGGTTTCAAACTTCTTCCATTTAAGAATAATGAAGGCCACCGTGTTCTTCGGAACCTTCAATGCGGCAGAATTGTTTTGGTGCCCTTCACCAGATCTGTGCTTTGACACAATCCTGTCTCGGACAATTCCTTCGACCACATGACTTGGTTTTTACTCTGACATGCACTGTCAACTGTGGGACCTTATATAGACAGGTGTGTGCCTTTCTAAATCATGTCCAATCGATTGAATTTACCACAGGTGGACTCCAAGGTTGTCGAACATCTCAAGGATGATCAAAGGAAACAGGATTTCGAACTTTGAGTCTCATAGCAGAGACTGCTGTCATTATGGGGTATTGTGTGTAGAATGATGAGGATTTTTTTGTATTTAATCCATTTTAGAATAAGGCTGAAATGAAACAAAAATGTGAAAAGGTCAAGGGGTCTGAATACTTCCTGAATGCCCCGAGTCATTAAAACTGCTGTATGTCCCAAGCTCACTGGCATGTAGGAAACTGTTGCAAGTTAGCTACAGCTTCGGGCCACACCGAGTTGATGTTTTGATACAATGTGGCACTTCACTAGCAAGATAGATAGAAAGGGAGGCAGACCGTCGGAATAGAGAGAATTGTGATTGAAAGAAACAGAATTTACTGCTGTTTTTATTTTTCAGCTTTAGGCCTATGTATTTTACTTAGTTGTATTTGACTTAGTTGACATGGAAGTTATAGGCCTACTGTTGCATTGGCCTTTAGGCTATCTGTGCTCTACTTTCTCTAGCCGCCAATGGACCACAGTGTATCAATTTGCCCCTATTTTAACTTTTAGATTTGTATAATTTTACTTCAGATTTTATGATTAACCACGTGAGAATGATTTTGAATAAAGAAAACGTTATTATTATATATATATTATTATATATATATATATTTTTTTTTACCCCCTTTTTCTCCTCAATTTCATGCTATCCAATTGTTAGTAGCTACTATCTTGAGAAAAGTATCAGAGCACAAGGTGAGACCCAGATGCAGACACAGGGGGCAGATGGTTGGAGTCTTAGATGTTTATTGATCCAAAAAGGGGTAGGCAAGAGAATGGTTGTGAACAGGCAAAAGTTCAAAACCAGTTCAGAGTCCAGGAGGTACAGAGTGGCAGGCAGGCTTGAGGTCAAGGCAGAAGGCAAGCGGGTAAAGAGTCCAGAAACAGGCAAGGGTCAAAACCGGGAGGACTAGCAAAAAGAGAATAGAGAAGGCAAGCAACTGGGAAAAACACGCTGGTTGACTTGGACATATAAGACGAACTGGCACAGAGAGACAGGAAACACAGGGATAAATACACTGGCACAGAGAAACAGGAAACACAGGGATAAATACACTGGCACAGAGAGACAGGAAACACAGGGATAAATACACTGGGGGAAACAAGCAACACCTGGAGGGGGTGGAGACAAACACACGGACAGGTGAAACTGATCAGGGTGTGACAAAAAAGCTGCTTTTTAACATGCATAATAAAACAATTGTAAGGAAGATTATTTCACTCATATTGTAATTAATTATAGGTCATATTTCATAGAGATCTGGAAACACTGGACAGTTACTTTAAAGGTCGACTTTAGACAAAACCACAAATATAACCGCTTTAAATTGGATAGCTGATCCATGCATCATTATATCAGGTCATTTAATGCTTAAAAACAAAAACAAAACATGGATGAGATATTTGGCTACAGAAGTGCCATTTCTTACCAATCTCTACAGTTTCTGTGCAAAAACAAATCCTGTGAAATGACCTCAACACATACTGGAGGAGTTACTGGCTAGCTACAAGTGGCCAGCTTAGCTAATCAACTTTTTTTAATAAATATTTTTATTAATATCAAATCAATACACAAAGCACATGAGGGAACACAAGCATACATAGATTACAAACAATAGACAATCGAGCTAGGGGGTACAATATCACATTACAATTACACAAGGACCTTAAGGGACATGCATATACTTACAATTCTAACAGCTTTTTTGTTAGTAGAGCATTTAACCGTCTTAAAATAAAGTTCAATTTCTTTTTGTAGGGTATGAAAATGTGGTTTTCTGTTTGTAAATTTACATTTGTGTATATGAAATTTGGCCAAAAGAATAATGAAATGAATTACGTAAAAATGATTGCGCTTATTTCTATTGTATGTAAAGAATCCAAACAGTACATCTCTCCACAATAGTGTAAAATCTTCATAAATGTGTTCAATTATAAACCTACTGATGTCTTGCCACAGTTTTCTTAAATAAATACAATGCCAAAAAAGATGCACAACTGTTTCTGGGTGGTCATTACAAAAGGAGCAATTTGAGTGATGTTTTCCTTAAACTTCTTCATATAGTGGTTGGCAGGATAATATTTATGAATAATTTTAAAGGAAACTTCCTAAATTTTGTTAACAAGTAGGTATGTGTGTGGCAACATCCAAACTTTTTTCCAACAGATATTATCAATAAATCCATTCCAATAAGGCATGACATAAGGTATAGATACAACATCCTGCTGAAACAAGGATCGTATCGTTCTGTTGTTGAATGGACCAAAAGAGAAACAAATCTTTCCTACTGATGAGTCAACAGGGTCAACAGAAAGTAAGCTCTGGGGGTCAGGTCTTGACATGTTCCTGAATAACATAGCAACACCTGAGGGAATGGCATCTAAAACAATTGCAAAATCTTTAGGTGTTACAGGGACCTTGTAAAGTGATAAGAATTCTTTATAACTGAGTAAAAGACCCTCTGCATTTACCAGTTGGCTCACCAATAGGATATTATTTCAGAACCAATATTCTAAAAACAGAGAGGTATTTTTATACAATATATCCCGATTATTCCATATATAATATCTGTGTGGAGAAAAATTGTGTTTATAAATTAAGGACCATGACAAGAAAACCTGCCGATGAAAAGCAGAAAGTTTCACTGGAACTTTGTCAATATTATAATTGCAAAACAACATGAAGTTAAGGCCACCAAAAGTAGAGAAGACATGATGAGGAATAAAATTCCAGATAGAAGTGGGTCTTCTTAGGAATTGTTTTATCCAATTGATCTTAAAAGTATTATTTAAAGTAGTAAAATCCAAAAAATGCAGTCCACCATTCTCATAAGTGTTCATTACAACAGTTTTCCTAATGTAATGGGTACGGTTTCTCCAAAGAAAGTTGAAAAGCATCTGGTCTTTCTCCTTGCTTATTTTACGGTCAAGATATAAAGATAGAGCACCATATGTTAGTCTAGAGATACCTTCAGCCTTGGTTATTAGGACTCTACCTTTTAAAGATAAGTCCCTCTGTAGCCATTGATTTAGTTTCTTCTGGGGTTTTTTAATAAGAGGGTTAAAATTTAGTAAGCCTCTAGACTTCTGATCCTTTGTAATGGTTATGCCTAAATATGTAAGTTCTTCTTTTACTGGAATACCATAATATGAAGGTGTCACACAATCTTTGACAGCCATGAGTTCACATTTCTTAATGTTAAGATATAGACCAGACGCTTTGGAAAAGGATTGTATCACATTGATCGATATGGGAATTTGGTTAGCGTCTTTCAGAAAAAGTGTAGTATCGTCAGCCAGCTGGCTTATAATAATTTCTTTACCAGCTATGGAAATACCTTGTACAGGACTATTATTTAAAGAATTAGCAAGAAGTTGGGTGATTAATAAAAACAGGTACGCAGAGATAGGACAACCTTGCCTAATTCCTCTCTTTAACTCAAATCTAGGTGAGGTGCCATATTTCAATTTGATAGAGCTGTCACCATTTGCATAGTCTTAATAGCCTTACAGAAAACATCCCCAAAGCCAAGTCTCTCAAGGGAGTAGAAGAGAAACTGATGCTCTACTGTGTCAAATGCTTTATAAAAATCTAAAAATAATATGAAGCTATCCTCAGTTATTAGGTCTGAGTAGTCAAGTACGTCTAATACTAGTCTGACATTGTTAGAAATATGTCTGTACCTCATGAAGCCAGACTGTGTTTCATCAATGATTGCATCCAGGACTTCTTTAATTATTTTTGCAAGTAGTGAGGCTAATATCTTATAGTCATTATTAAGAAGACAGATTGGACGCCAGTTATCGATGAGCGGCACTTCTTTTTTAGGTTTAGGTATCAGTGTTATTAACCCCTGACTCATTCTAGGAGGGAGAACATTGTCTTTAATACTCTCTAAAAAGCTAATCAATTAGCTAATCAACTAGCTACGTCGGTCTCGGAGTGCATGACCAGAATGACAAGTCGATGAACCACCAAAAGCGAGACGGAAAAGCTGCTTTTAACCGACTTAATTTTTAAAAAGTTTTAAATTATAAATGTATGTTTGAAAATTGAGAAAGGAGGAGTTTGACTGTTTTTTGTGCCCAAAGTCAACCTTTAAAGCTAATTTCCTACATTTGACCATTGCTTATGACGTGTTCATATGCTACCTGCTGGGCCCCAACTAAAAAAATAAAAACATTTAAAATAATTATTGGCAGGGAGTGGACAAATCGACCTGTTCTGAACATTGGAGTCGCATAATTTTTTTTTAAACCTTTATTTAACCAGGCAAGTCAGTTAAGAACAAATTCTTATTTTCAATGTCGGCCTAGGAACAGTGAACTGCCTGTTCAGGGGCAGAACGACAGATTTGTACCTTGTCAGCTTGGGGGTTTGAACTTGCAACCTTCCAGTTACTAGTCCAATGCTCTAACCACTAGGCTACCCTGCCACCCCATGCAGCCTTAGAGATCTCTAGCTACTTTAATAATAAAAAATTGGATGTAATAAATGTATCACTAGTCACTTTAAACAATGTCACTTTATATAATGTTTACATACCCTACATTACATCTCATATGTATATACTGTACTCTATACCATCTACTGCATCTTGCCTATGCCATTCGGCCATCACTCATATGTACATATTCTTATTAATTCCTTTACACTTGTGTGTATAAGGTAGTTGTGAAATTGTTAGATTACTTGTTAGATATTACTACATGGTCAGAACTAGAAGTACAAGCATTTCGCTACACTTGCATTTACATCTGCTAACCATGTGTATGTGACCAATAACGTTTGATTTGATTTAGAATGTATTAGAAATCAAAACATACAGCTTAAGGTTTGTATTACAACTAAAGTTGCATAAATCTGGAGTACTTCTCCTGTCCTATTCGGTGTCCTGTGTGAATGTAAGTGTGCTCTCTCTAATTCTCTCTTTCTTTCTTTCTCTCTCTCGGAGGACCTGAGCCCTGGGACCATGCCTCAGGACTACCTGACATGATGACTCCTTGCTGTCCCCAGTCCACCTGGCCGTGCTCCTGCTCCAGTTTCAACTGTTCTGCCTTATTATTATTCGACCATGCATTTATGAACATTTGAACATCTTGGCCATATTCTGTTATAATCTCCACCCGGCACAGCCAGAAGAGGACTGTCCACCCCACATAGCCTGGTTCCTCTCTAGGTTTCTTCCTAGGTTTTGGCCTTTCTAGGGAGTTGTTCCTAGACACCGTGATTCTACACCTGCATTGCTTGCTGTTTGGGGATTTAGGCTGGGTTTCTGTACAGCACTTTGAGATATCAGCTGATGTACGAAGGGCTATATAAATTAATTTGATTTGATGTAGACCAATTATTAATGTTGTTATATAATCAGTTACTTCGCTTATGTACACCAATACTAACCTGCAATTAAACAAAAAGTATTTAGCTAGATAAAAGCAATATTTGTTATTCTATATCCTGCTATTCTGTACAATGATAACTCATATCTTGAAATGTTCTAACCTGAAACGCCACCAGGTGGTGACCAAACAGAATGTTTACCAATAATTCACTGGTAGACAGGGAGTGTACGTTGAAAATGCTACAACAGAGGAACATGCGGGTAAATACACTGATAAAAGCATATGGATTGGTATTTTATTAACTTAAATTGAGGGATGGTTAGATTTACTCTAAATATTTAAGTTAATATTCAGTCATTCAACCTGGTCAATCAGAGGGAGTACGTTTTGATTTTCTAGCTAACGTTAGCTACACAGTTAACGTTAAATGCCTTCATGATGAGACAACCGCCTTTCCATGTCATTTGAATGTAGCTAGTGCTGGTGGTAACGTTACAACACCATTACAACAGCATTATTTGTCCGTTGTTTCTAAATGCTTAAAAAGGTAGCTAGTGACCAAATATACTAGCTAAGTGTGTGAAAGAATAGCTAGACAGTAGCTTCTAGTCGTCTAGCCAAAGCAAATTTGCAGACTTCTTGGGATTTCCCTTCGCTGTGGATAATCACCTTGACGCTTTACTTTAGCTAGCTAGCTAATATTAGCTATTACATTTGCTCAGATTTAACGCTGCTGCAGTCAGAGAAACATCATGGTAAGTATCGTATACTATCTACATCAAGTAAAGAGTAATGTATCACAAGTCTACTAATACATTATTGGTCATTCTGCAAGATCAACCCTCTTAAAATGTAATAGTGCTCAGTATAGGTTGTTGAGAGCTAGCTAATTCCCCACAACAAGATAGCTTCTAGTTAAAGCTAACAGTTTATTCAAGTGCCAGTCGCCCCCATTGACTGCAGCGAACTTGGTTTTAAAACCCCTAACCTAGGTGGGTATAATTTATTGAACGTTCCAACAGGAAACTGTTCCAGAAACTTCGTAAATAACAAGGTTGCCAACAAACAACGCATACAAAGTTGTATAGCGACCGAATAAGATACCCGGTAGGGAGTGGGCTATGTCATTACGTTTTTCACTCACCGCGTTTATTCTGAAAAATGTCTATCCTCACTCTGGTAGCCCATGGACAAACATTAAGAATAAGCTTTGTGATTAGTTAATGCCTATTCGACAGCTAGTTAGCAAGGTGCATTTATCGTGCTACTTTGTATGCGTTGTTTGGTAATATTTTATTTTACTACGTTTTTGGAACAGATTCCTGTTGGAAAGTTCCACAAATTAAATACACCTCCTATCCTATGTGTTCCTAATCGA
This sequence comes from Oncorhynchus gorbuscha, assembly GCF_021184085.1. Taxonomy (NCBI): domain Eukaryota; kingdom Metazoa; phylum Chordata; class Actinopteri; order Salmoniformes; family Salmonidae; genus Oncorhynchus; species Oncorhynchus gorbuscha. Next base: position 36,758,156 of record NC_060198.1, on the reverse strand, counting down.
TACAGGCTAAACAGAAGAAAGGACAGAAGAGTAAGTCCCTCTGATGTTGTTATTTACCTATTTAAATCCTGTACAATACAACTTCAATGGTGCGCACAGATTCATTCAATATGATGTTTTTATACTACAGGTTCAATTGATGATATGTTAGGAGACCTGTTGGGAGATGATGGTATGTGATTACATCCCTACAACAGATCTATGACCATTCAAACTGACAAATCATTAGTATAATATACTGTACGTACACACTTGTAGTGATAAAGTTTTCCTGTTATTTATACAGATTTCCCAGTGAAGGCCAAAGCTCTGGCCCGTGAAGCAGGCAGACTAGGACCTTCTCTACCATCACACAGTGGAAAACGGTGAGTTAACTGGGACTGAAAAAAAAATGTACTGCCAGATCAGAGAGTAGTCTCAACTCTTTCTTTCGTGACTATTTAGATAGCGGATACTGTCACAGTCTGCTTGCTAATTCTATGCGTTTTGGTTCTCCAGCTCACTATTGGGTGACGACGACTTCTTCAGCAAACTGGCTGAGGAAGCTGAAAATTATGAGGTGAGTTGGCAGGTCATACATTAAGTATGGCAGGGAGGCAGTTGACTATGTTTTCCTTCATATTCATATTTTATATTAACTTCCAATCCAGGGCTCTGATGTTTCTGAGGCTGATCCCACAGCCTTACTGGAGAGCATGAAGGTAATGGTGCCTTGTTTTAATGACAAATCCTCAGGGAGTAAGACTCCAGGCTTTATGTGTGAACGTTCATAACCCAGCTGAGTCTGTTCTATCCTTACATAGGACATAGATGATATGGACGCTGATCTCTTTGGATCAAAGAAAAAGCCCAGTTCAGCCCCAGCTCAGAGTAAAGGCTCCGGCATTGGAGGACCTATGAAAAATCCTCCTAAATCAGGAAACAAGTTAAAAGGAGGAATCTCAGATGAGCCAGACATTGAGGAGAAGAAGCCAAGTTCTGCTCCTGCATCGACAGCACGTGGCTACAAGAGGTTCAGCTTCACTAGTGAGCTGACTGTCTGGGTCTTTGGCTAGTCTGGCTACACTGGGCCACCAAATTAGTATTAATACCATGCAAATATACATAATTGTACATTATTTCTCCCCATTGCTGCATTGCTTCAGATGATGATGATGATGATGTTCTTGCCCCAACAACTGACACAAAAGGTACCAAAGCTAACAGTTGGACCCATGTATAGACCAAAAAATATCCGGTCAACTGTAAAATACATTAGTGGCCCTAAGTGTAGAGTTCTTAACACCATAAAGCATATCAATATCAAAACAGAATCCCCAGCTCTGGTATCATATCTGTTGTCTACAGACTTTGATGACCCTTTGGCTGACCTGTTAGATGATCTACCCATAGAAGACAAAAATGAGCCAAAAATCACCAAAAAAGCTCCTCCAGAGAAATCAGTGCTGTCCCCAGACTCCCCTATCATAAAGAAAAAAGAAACAGGTTGGTGAACGTTTGTGTTTTATACATTGTAACATACCCAAAAGAAGAGAGCCAGAATGTATCAAATGTATATATTTCTCCTGTAAGCCTCACCAGCTCCAGTTCCAAAAAAGCGGGACGAGCTTACGTTTGATGATGATGAGGATGACCTAATGGATGCATTGGGGTTTGGGGATAGTCCCAAAGAGAGCCCTAAGAAGAATGAGGCCGTGCTCATACCAAAGAACGAGAGGTAGGGTCTCAAATGCCTCAGTCAACATCATAAGTTCCATCCAAGGCTATTACAAAACCTATAGACTATGATAAACCCAACCAAAAGTTCATTTGAAATGTAACCTCCCTGTTCCTCTGCGCTGACTGTATCTAGCAACAGTGAGCTCCCTCAAAGAGCACGCACCAGGCTAGATGAGATTCTGGGGCGTGGGACTTCCCCTCGCCTTCTGGAGCGCCCTCCAACAGGGGAGAGGAAGGACCCTCCGCAGCAGCAGGAAAAGCAGAAGCATCATCAGGAGACCCCCACTACTACAGGTAGCTAACACTCCATGTTTTTGTATTTCAAGTGTGATATAGTATTCTTGAATGAATGAAATGAGAGTTGATGTTTCCCTTTGTCAGACCCTTTCCTAGAAGAAGACCTGACGTTTGGTTCCTATCAACCTACACTGGTCACTACACCGGAGGGACGCCACTCACGCAGACAGTCGGTCAGGTAAGTCAGAGCTCTAGCAGAAGCCCTCATAGTTTGTTTTGGTCAAAGCCAGGATCAATGCTTAGTTGGGTCAATAACAAGTACATCATATTTAGATAGATAAGCTTCAGGAATGCAGATTATATGTCAGCTACTGGACCAGAGTGTATGACAAAGGAAAGGGCCACCATCTAAGATTAGCCACTCCTTTTCAGATTCTCCACTGAGGACAACAGTGCCTCTTCTCCTGAGAAGAAACCCAAACCCACCACGCTCACCCCTACCTTTCCCCGACCTGCTGCAGACTGGCTGGGGCTCTCGCAGGATGATGAGGAAGAGCCCCCGCCTGTACCAGAACCCTTGAAGACCCCCTCCTCTTCGTCAGTGGGAAGCAAACCCTCCTCTTCTGGCAACCACATTCCACAGCCATCGACAGAGACTCCAAACACCTCCTTCAAATACTCCAAACCAGTAGGACCCAGTGTAGAGGTCTCTGCAAGCCAAAAGCACGAAGATGATTGGCTATCAGGGGCATTGAGCAGGAAGAAGACTCAATCATCCACACGGTCAGAGGAAAAGAGGACAACCCAGGAAGACTTTCTGGGGTTTGGAGACGAGGTGGATCTGGAGTCGTTTCTCAGGTAAGGCTATAGGACTAGGTAAGGCTAGGACTAGGGTACTCTACAGTGAAGGCTGGGTCATACTTCCACAGTTCTAGAGAAACGTCTACATTAGAAGCGACTGCTTACATCTCAGTATGTTGACATTGATTGTCTGTTACTTCCTCAGCAAACGTGGTTCTTCACCAGCTTCCAGGAGGAAAGATGCATCCACCCCCAACAAGGAACCAGGGTATGATCAACCTTAATCTAAATAGCTGTGATGTATAATATCTACCACTGCAATATTGCCCCAGTGTGCTATATGAGTTCTGGTGCTTTTGGACATTGAGGTTAGGATTATGTTCCTTCTCTTCAAGAGATTCTCCTCTGCCCAGGGAGCCCTCCCACAGGGAGCCCAGCCCTACTGCTCATTCTACCCCAGTGAGAGAGGACCAGTTCCAACCTGGTATGTTACTCACTCCCATCTTAGAGGACCCAGCTAACCATGTCCCTTTTCCCTCTACGTTGTGCTATTCAACTTCTACCTCATGGGAAGCATCTTTTCTAACAAACATTGTTTTTTCAAGCCAAGTCTCTTTCTAGTAATTTAGCTGACCCAGAGCCTAATAGAATGTATACACCTATCCCACCTGACCCTCCTGAGCAGACACAGGAAACCAATCACAAATTCACTAGTGACCCTGCTGAGCCAATAGGGACAAAGAGTCATGCCCAGCCACGACCAGCTTATTCCACTGCTGAAGAGCCTATCAGGCAGAATTCACACACAGACCACACCCCTCACTTACCAACACCTAAGACCCGTACTGAGCTTGTCTCACATCCACAACCCACAGTCATGTCAAAGGCACACATCAGCTCTCCCCTCCCCACAGATAAAGGTTGAGCAGTCCACTCATCTCCTCCACAATCCCCCACAATAGTCATCCAACATCCACCCACCAAACCTCAGCCTTTCCCTTCCTCTCAACTAGTCTCCCCCTTTCTATCCACAGCTGTGTCTGCTAGAGTAGGCTTCTATCCTGACCAGACCCCAGACCCCTCTCCCCTGCCAACCTCTGCTACCATTAGCTTCCCCCTGCCCCAACAGTACCATCCACCAGCCCTGCAGGATCACAGGGAGCCAGGATGGCCAAGTCAAGCAGAGCTGCCCCCTAACTACCTTGCCCAGCCATGGCAGTCTATGTCTGGCCCCATGCCCCATGCTATGATGCATGGCTTTATGCGGTGTAGGTACTCTTAGGGAAACATAGGGATAGCTTATGGACAGTAGTCATTTTGAATAACTTTCTAACTGTATCCGTATTTGTAATAGTTATGCCTCTAGTTTCTTATCAATCACTGGCATTGATGATGGGCAGATTGTCCTGATTGACATATATTACTGTTCTTGGTTTCCCAGTGCCACAGCAAAGCCAGATGCAGAACACTGCACCTGTTGTCCAACCACAGGTATGTAGAGGCCTTTCTATTTTTTGTTTATATGCCCTAATGTCATTATGGATGATATATGTTTGGAAACCATTTATTTAATTGTTTAACATTCTTTTAAACAGGTGTCTCTTTCAGCCAACAGTTTGCAACAACTCTTGCTACAACAGCAGGTGAAACCAATCTCCAATCACAATTACCTTTTAATTTGATGGAAACACTTCACATTTAATTTGTTTTACTAATTTGAACACAGATACCTTAGGTTTTATCAGATGTTCCCCTTTGAGAGTCTTCGGTAACTTGACTTTGGTATCCGTCTCTGACCGTAGTTGGAGTCCCAGCTGCTGGGGTTAGGGGGAGCTGTGGATGTAGCTGGGCTGCAGAGACAGAAGAGAGACACTGAGAAGCAAAATGGACATCTAGCTTTACAGGCCCGCATCATCAAACTGGAGGAACAGGTATCTATCAACTGTCTTTTTGACAGTGCTCTTCCTCTTTCTGCCACTTCCATAAACAACATTCAGCTGACTACTGCATATTCTCTTCCAGGTGAGATCTCTACAGCAGGAGCTAGACCAGAACCAGATGTTGCTGGAGAGTGTTCAGCAGAGACACAAGCAGGACACTGAGCTCATGGAGAACACACACAGGTATGACAGGAGCTCGGAGACCTATAGAGGTCCTGCCACCACCACAGACTGAATCACTACCTCTTTACCCAAAAGAGTGTGTGTGCATCCACCAGGGCCCGTGTGAAGCTGCTTGACGATTCCGCGGCACAGCGAGAAGCACGGGCACGACAGGAATGCGAGAACCTAGCAGAGCGCTTAGCCACCGTCACACGTATAGCTGAACAGGAGCGTATGGAGCTGCAGGAAAAGCACCAGCGCAGACTGGCCCAAACCCAGCAGGACAGAGACCGAGAGGTGGAGCGACTCAGAGACCTACAGAGGTAGGGGGCTGCAAGATACCACATTAGAGAACAAGAGATTGTGGCCCTGCCTGTATTTTCTCCCTAAAGCTCAGCTATTTGGGGCGGCAGGTTAGCCTAGTGGTTAGAGCGTTGGACTAGTAACCAGAAGGTTGCAAGTTCAAACCCCCGAGCTGACATGGTACAAATCTGTCGTTCTGCCCCTGAACAGGCAGTTAACCCACCGTTCCTAGGCCGTCATTGAAAATAAGAATTTGTTCTTAACTGACTTGCCTAGTTAAAACGGTCAAATAATTTTTTTTTATTTTCACAGCTTGTGGATAAAAGAATGTATCTTCTTTATATTTCCATAATGTTTCTTAATTTTTCTTTGTCACGGTTTCCTTCCTCTAGGAAGTCTATTTTGGAGATGAAGAAAGACCACGAGGATCAGGTCCAGAGACTGAAGAGATTGAAGGATGAGGAGATTGATGCAGTGACCAGTGCCACATCACAAACCAGGTCACACATGCATTTCTACTCAATACTCATTTTTAACCATACTCTGCTTAATCTCTGACCTTTGCATAAGAATTATAGAGGACATGCTACATGTAACCAAACTCGTAACTTACTACAGGTTGACATCATATAGTCTCTCTCATTCTGTGTATTGGTGTTGTAGGTCCCTGACAGTGGTGATTGAGCAGATGGAGCATTTCTCCCACAGGCTGGGGGACCTTTCATCTCGGGTGGAGAGCACCCATGAGAACACAGCCCAGGGGCTGGAGCAGGGGGCACGGCAGAGAGACGAACAGCTCCGAGGTATGATACCACCACTCAGTTTTATGAGAGAAAAAAACAAGGATTTTCATAATACAGCAGTTTCTATTTATTTTCCCTTCAGTCAGTGAGAATGTCACAATGTTATGTGAAAGTCAGCTTGTCTACTCTTTCAGTGATGCAGGACCGTCTGGGCCAGCAACAGAGGGCCATGGCAGAGGAGAGAACAAGGCTCAAAGAAGTCATCGCCAAGATGGACACCCAGCTGGCTGAGCAGCAGAGGCAACTAGAGAAGGTCAGAAGTCACTCAGAGGTTAAGTCTTTGTTGACTGTGCTTCTATGACAGGTCATCATTGTATTTACTTATTGTATAAATAAAAGGTAAAATAAAACTTGCCATGTCACCCTGAGGGAAAAAATGGGATTGTAAAGGAAAACATGTCTTGAGTGACTTAATTTTAGGTCTTGTGTGTCAACACAGGGCTCCAGACTAACGTTTTCAGTTGGTGGCACCACGCCCCTAAAGAAAATGTTGGGGGCAGCTTCACAATAGAATACATTTGAGGCACCATCTTATAAAATAATTCACAATGTTTTATTATCATATATGCAGTCACTTTAACTATCCATTCATGTACATACTACCTCAACTGGGCTGACCAACCAGTGCTCCCACACATTGGCTAACCGGGGTATCTGCATTGTTTCCCACCAACCCCTATTTTACGCTACTGCTACTCTGTTCATAGTCACTTTTACCATTTCTACATGTACATACTACCTCAATCAGCCTGACTAACCAGTGTCTGTATGTAGTCTCGCTACTTTTATAGCCTTTCTTTACATACCTATTGTTTACCTAATACATTTTTTGCACTATTGGTTAGAGCCTGTTTTATTGACAATTACATGAAGTTGATGCAAAGAGTCAATATTTGCAGTGTTGACCCTTCTTTTTCAAGACCTCTGCAATCTGCCCTGGCATGCTGTCAATTAACTTCTGGGCCACATCCTGACTGATGGCAGCCCATTCTTGCATAATCAATGCTTGGAGTTTGTCAGAATTTGTGGGTTTTTGTTTGTTCACCCACCTCTTGTGGATTGACAAGTTCTCAATTGAATTAAGGTCTGGGGAGTTTCCTGGCCATGGACCCAAACTATCAATGTTTTGTTCCCCAAGCCACTTAATTATCACTTTTGCCTTATGGCAAGTTGTCTGATGTTGGAAAAGGCTTTGTTCATCACCAAACTGTTCCTGGATGGTTGGGAGAAGTTTCTCTCAGAGGATATGTTGGTACCATTCTTTATTCATGGCTGTGTTCTTAGGCAAAATTGTGAGTGAGCTCACTCCCTTGGTTGAGAAGCAACCCCACACATGGTCTCAGGATGCTTTACTGATAGTAGCGCTCACCTTGTCGTCTCCAGACAAAGGGGATTCAGAGAAAATGACTTTACCCCAGTCCTCAGCAGTACAATCCCTGTACCTTTTGCAGAATATCAGTCTGTCCCTGATGTTTTTCCTGGAGAGAAGTGGCTTCTTTGCTGTCCTTCTTGACACCAGGCCATCCTCCAAAAGTCTTTGCTTCACTGTGCGTGCAGATGCACTCACACCTGCCTGCTGCCATTCCTGAGCAAGCTCTGTACTGGTGGTGATTTAGGTGCAATCTTACTGGCAGCAATATCCTTTCCTGTGAAGCCCTTTTTGTACAAAGCAATGAAGGCACATGTTTCCTTGCAGGTATCCAGTCTGTTATTTGAACTCAATCAGCATGACGGTGATCTCCAGCCTTGTCCTCATCAACACTCACACTTGTGTTAACGAGAGAATCACTTGACATGTCAGCTGGTCCTTGTGGCAGGGCTTCAGTTAATTTAAGTCAAAAAGGGACTGAAATGAATCTGTTCACTTTTCATAACATTCTGCAGTATATACCAACTGAGGCAGCAGACTTAAAATTAATATTTGGCCATGACTATACACCTGTTGTATTCTGCGCATGTGACAAATTTGATTAAGTATAAGATGTTTTTCAAATAAATTACATCATGTCCAAGCAGGAATGCATGATTCAAATTATTTGTTTATATGCAACCTAATCCAGTGATTGTCATGAATTTTTGGTTCACAATTAGTAAAAGAAAAATAGGGCTCCAGAGGTTTCAGCATATAGACACAAATGTACCTTGATCTTTGTGCGCTATTATATAGGTCTAATTCAATTACTGCTAATTCACCACCCGAGGAAATAGAAACCATTAGCTAGATCTAAATGAACACATTGCTAGAAGCATGCATTCATCTAACAGTGAATGTAACGTCAAACATAATTTGGCCAATGTGCAATTTCACTGCCATATCAGAACAGTGCACTTTGAGCTCAGTAATGATCGTTAAGATGTGCAAGCAGAGACCTCTCCATTTTTAACATGGATAACTAGCTTGCTTCTGAAGTTATTTGGAAATGCATGAGGCTTGCTCATTACAGCATCTGGACCCATTGAAACAGGTAGGTACAGTGGCACAGCAGACACATGAGGATAATGCACTACACTGTTGAACAAATTCATGGTTTTATCCACCCAGAAAATTGAATGTTTTGATTGAGGTAACCAGGTAGAATGTGCAGCTCGCACCAGTGCCACCAATAAGACGTACTTGCACAGCCAAGTAAAAGGGTCACTATATTCACAAATAGAGGTTTGGTCTTAATTTTCATAAGTAGTTCGCTTTTCCTTCCATTTCCCCAGAATGTTATATTACGATTGTGTTGTAGGAGCGCTGGAGAGTGAATGCAGAACAGGCTAAGGCCGACTCATCTCAGAGAGGCCTGGACGAGGAGAGACGCTCTCTAACTCAGCACATCAGCATGGAGAGAGAGGAGCTGGAGAGGGCAAAAGTAAGACAGATACTGAGGTAGAAGTGGTTAGATGTCTGCCAGATCCCTACTCAAGTGTTTCCCAACCCTGGTCCTCGAGTAGCCCCTACAGTACACCTGATTCAACTAATCATCAAGCCCTGAATGAGGTGTCAGGTTGGGGGTACTGGAGGAACAGGGTTGGGAAACACCGACTCAGACCCCTACTCCCCTCCACGTCTAGAGTGCCCTGTTGGAGGAGCAGCAGCAGGTAATGCAGCGCTGTGCAGAGGAGAGAAGGAAGCTGGCGTCTGAGTGGACCCAGTTCCACACCCAGGAGAAGCTGAGGCAGGACCGAGCAGAGCGGGAGGCCAGCCGGGCGCTGGAGAGGGATGCCCACAGAGAGGGCTCCATCATCAGCATGGCGCAGGTACTGCAGACTAGGGGCTAGAATAGGACAAGAGGCTTGTATGTCTATCATTGTCACATGCAAACTGCCAGCATTTTAACATGTTCAGGCAATGGGGTTCACCTAACCCAATCATTACATTTCACTCACTTGATCTCAAGCAAATAAGATTTGCAGAGCTTTGAAACAGAATTTCTTCTGAAATCACCAGGAACAGGTGGACCTGAAGCTGCGTGCTGGGGAGCTAAAGCAGCATGAGGCAGCTGTAGCACGGGAGAGGGAGGCTCTGGAGAGACAGAGGGAGGAACTGGACAGGGAAAAGGAGAGGCTGAGTGGTACAGGCCTGCAGCTGAAGACACGTGCCCAGGAGGTAGAGGCCTTCAGCAAGGTCTGGATCACAACCTCATCACTATTAGCTAGCTATTGAGTTGACAGTAATGTATATAAGTCATTGGTTGTATGCGATTGAGTGGATGTAGCACAATGCTGTGACTGGGCGCACTGCTTCGGTATTTGCAGCTGGCATCAGAAAGATATAATGAGGGGGAGAAGGCCCTACAGGAGTCGAGACAGGTGGAGACTGAGCACCAGACCAGGCTGAGGAGCATCCACTCCCAGATGGAGAGACTGAGACAGCAGGAACAGCACCTCCATCAGGTCAATAAGTAGGGGGGTATACCAGCCAATCTTCCACCAGCCTCTGCTGGTACACATCAGGAACAGCACATTATGGTTGGAAGTGGTTTCATTCCAGCCAGTCCTCCTATCGCACCTTTGAATTGTGTACAAATCATATCCAGACTTACAGAAATGTTAGTGTATATCAACTAACCATTTCCCCTTCTGCAGGAGAGAATGAATATGACTGAGCAGCGTAGGCAAATGGAGGCACTCAAGCACAGCCTTCCAATCACTCCTTTCCCTCAATCTATGGCCCCTATATTCACAGGTGGGCTGAGCCATTTACAAAATAAATATTTTTTTGCTGAATTAACACAAGAGCATATTTGACAAAATTTTAAATACTGCAGACTTCAGACCAGTGTTGGCAGTACCTCAGATGGCCTCCACCAAGGCTGTTCGCCAGCCCCCACCCCTGGTCTCTAGTCCAGATTCAACAGAGCTCCAGGCCAGATTGGCCCTGCTCAGGCACACAGCAGAGAAGGTAACTAAATGCATTACTAACCAAATCAAGTGCTTACAATCAGTTTAAAGTTGAATAGTTTGATCATATTTCAGAGGGCCAATGCAGTTAACAGAAGTCAGCTTTGAACATCACCCTAGATGTTATAGTAAAGATGGAACAAGCCGAGTAGTTTCAAAATCTTTATTGTAGATAAATGTACTTGTTTTATCTTCTTAGGATCGTGACTTTCTGCAGGACGAGCAGTTCTTCCTGGACACACTCAAGAAAGCACCATACAATTCAGCCTTTCACACTGATTAACTGTGGGGCTTAAAGCCCTGTGACTTTCTGGTATTAAGTACACCATTAAAACTTGACATTCTCTAATGTTTGCATTGAAGTAGTTTCTTTGTGTCAGTCACTGATCATTCATTTGGTGAATTTCAGTTCTTGAGTCCTGTCCTTGGCACAAAGTCTTTGACCCCATTACCTAAAATAAATAAAAACATCTAGTAAGCCAAGGAAGGGCTCCAACAGACAACTTTTACCTTATCAAACCAGAAGTACATATGGATCTCCCATCAAGCCTCAGGGGTTTCTGTAAGTCAACACTGCTGTTCAGACAGGGATAACATGTTTCATCACAGGCTTGTTACCCTCTTCACATCTGCCATTACTCATACCATTTAATTATCAGCCATAAGACTAATTCAGTTCATGTAGTTAGTTACCTGATCCCAATGGCATTACTTGCTGTATTTTCAGGGGTTCACATCCAGGTTGGCAGACCTGTAAAGAAGTTACATTAATTTGGTTCAATGCTACAATTGCCAAAAGCATGGTGACATTCAGGGCTGTGAATTTCTCAGAACAGCTTTATCCAGCGTCAGTTATCGCATCAGACGGCACTTCCTATGCAGCATTTTCATCTCTGAAACCAGTCATTAAATAAAAAAATACTGTAAAGTAAAACCTAGCTGAGCACTTACCAATTAACTGTCCTCTTGACCCACCGGCACTATAAATATTTGAAATATGAATACATGTTCATCATGGTAATACTTCAATGAATCATTATCCCACAATATGAATCTCCCATCAAGTCTCAGGGGTTTCTATAGGTCAACACTGTTGTTCAGACAGTGATAACTTGTTTCATCACAGACTTCTTATTATACCCTCAGATTGAAAACCATTACTTAGCAATCCGACCATCACTTAATATCCAAAGAAGTGGTTACCTGCTCTCATCGGAGTAACTCCATTGGAACATTTTCATGGAATCACACCCAGGTTGGCAGACCTGTAAAGAAATTACCAACAGTCAAAGGCATTCTTTCACATTCAGGGCTGTGCATTTCTCAGAGCATCTTCAGTGCAAAGTAAACTAATCAATGTCTCCATTTGAGTCACAAGAGAACATAGAGGTCCTAGCTAAGTACTTACCAAGAAACTGTAGTCACCCTCAGAGGCCACAACACTACAAGAAAGGGTATCAAGTAGTCCATTACTGCACAACTTATAATGATCTTGCTATGCAAGATGGCTACATATAACCTTAACTACGCCACACAATACAGTTACATAACCGACTACTGCCAAAACGTACCCATTCATATCATACGAGTCTCCTATCAAGCCTCAGGGGTTTCAGTAAGTCAACACTGTTTTTCAGACAGGGATAACTTGTTTCATCACAGGCTTGTTAATTAAGCTAGGTAGACACTTCAGACCTGTTCAAATCTGACTGTCAAATTGCCCAATTTAAAACTGGTCAAACGTAATGTAATCATGGATATTGTTTTACCTCTTGAGTGGACACAGCCCATAGGACTTCTGAAGTCCATCCACGTTCAAACGGCTCTGAAAGGTGCAGACAAAGATCAGACGGATACATAGCTAACCACATACAAGTTACAGTGGAAACAGTTTCCGCGCTAGTAAATTAATCATAAATCTGCCGCAAATGTTGACGCAGAGCACGTTCCCGCACCTCAGACGACCTGCACCACAGTGAATAAACAAAATCCCAACACTAACTAAAACCCGTTAAGTGATAAGGAAAATCAGGTGACGTATATTACAGAAAAATCAGGGTTCTGAATGTTATTTAAACAGGCCAGGCCTAGACTTTTGGTGAGAAAGCTAGCTAGCCACGTGGCTAGCAGTTAGCGAACTAGCTCCATTTGCACATGGCTAACAGTGGTTACTTACAATTTACACTCATGGTGGCTGGTCGACACTGGAGTTCGTAGTGTCTTTGAATCATTTTGCTACGAGTTGATATAGATAGTTATCCCCCCCACCAAAAAAAACCACACCAAAAATTCAACCGGCCACATATTCCCTGCACTACATACGTTCGAAAGACTGAATTTGTGCTTATGGTAGGTATTTATACATTTCAATACGTCATATCCCCCATGTGACCAATCTTGGACCAGTAGGGAGTGGGGTTTGGATTTCCCAGAGCAGACCTCAATTGGCACACATATCAGGAAGGCTACTCACTCAGCCGTTGGGTTGGGTGACTTAATGTTTTAATGTGGTTGCAATTTGTCTCACTGAATGCACCTATTAATACATATTTGTGATTTCATTTACATATTTTTCTTCTTTCTTTGCCCTCTGTTGCAAGCCAGTGTCCCTTGGTGCACATGTATGCACGTGTGGCACACTGGGAGGCATAAACTCCAGGACATAGCAGGCATATATCCGACTTGTGAAATAATAATGGAAATATGTATACCGGTATTCTAGACCTAAATGAACAACATGGGATATTCTGACCATATAGCCTACAAATAGACAAATGAGAGCCTTGGTTTGAAAATACCTAATTGTATTTGGTGAGGCTATAAGAGATTAATCAATCTAAAGCATTGCATCTCGTCTTTACAAATAATATTCTAACATCAATAAATCGTATTATTTGCTACTGGTAAAATAGGGCCTTGAAGTAGCCTAGCCAATTCATTATCCACGAGGTAAATAGCAAAGCGGTAAATAGGCCTAACTGATCAACAATGTAACCAGTAACCTGCAGAAAAATGGGTTATGGTAATAGTTGCTCAAGATGCTAAATATTTATGATATTCCATGAGAAGGGGTGGATTCCTGACATGGGGCACCTTGTCCAACTTTCATTTCTCCGCGTGTGATTCCCCTTTTAGTCACTAGGGAGAGACCTTTCAACACGGAAAACAGCTGGTTGACTCCGGGTCCAACAGCAGTCAAACAGGCAGGGGCAGGCAGCCGCAGTCATCCTCACCAACCGCACGCCGATCTGCGGATCACATCGTCCACGGGATGGATAACGACATCGCCGAACCTGACCCATCCCGGCAGCGCAATGGTGTCGTGGAAGGGCTTTATGGAGAATTCACGGACTCACTCAACGCAAAGGTCAGATATTCTGTGAGTTTGACTGAGAGTGCTCTCACTATTCAAAAGATCTCATCGTCACCTGGACAGGATGAGGTGGTTTTCCATTTAGCTGACTGTCTTGGCTGCCTGGCTTATAAAGTGGAGGACGAAGCGGATGTTGGGGCGTTCTTTACAGCCTATTTCTACCCGTTCAAGAGGCGATGGATAAGCACAGGCATGGCCCGGCAGAAAGTAGAGCGGTGCTTTCGGGTCGCACTGGTCCAGGACCCTCTCACTAATCTTCAAGAGGCAGAGAGATGGGCGCGTGCCATCAGAGAGGCTTCTATCCGCCAGATACCCCGACGACATGGTGAGAAGCAAGACTGCATAGTTGAAATAAAACAGTTGTTTCTTTCTGGCATAGTTATGTTTGATGAGGGCGTAGGTTCTAATTTAATTTAGCCAAACAGCATCAAACTTTAGGCTCTTTATATGGATAACCTGAAAAGTCTGTCATCATTGCCATATACTGTGGGTCTATATGTTTCCTCGTTTATTTAGGAGGAATTGTATACTCTGCCCGGGGAAATGGGGCTTATAAATTCAGTTCAAAATGTGAGGGTAACTTTCCATCACCTTTATCCCATACTGCACCTAAGGTCCAGTAATTCACAACCCGCCTACTCGGTTTCTATAGAATAGGATAGGCTTAAGTGCCAACTGACTGGGCAAGCTTGGAGAAGGAAATGGAATGTCCTGGAAATGGAATGTTGTTCATCTCTCACACCCAAGAACCAGCATTACCTGCTGTGGGAGGATGACTGCCAGTTACCCTTCTCAGGGTGAAATCATTTGCATAGATTTGCAACTGTGACATTTCTGTATAATTTGTAAGGGGTAAATAAGTCATCCCAAAAGCAACATTGCTGAACCCAAGTACTCAAGTGATTGAACTCATCGTTTTTGAACTAATGGTGCTTATGCGGGTTGTCTTGGATCAGGAAAAACCTTATTACAACACAACTGTATTCAAATGCCTGCTTTTGAAATCTTCGGTCCATGTCATAGACTTAGGTCTATGTGCAGAGACCCGACTGACCCAACGGAATCTGTTCTGAACATGAAACAGAGTGCTGCTGATGCTAGTTACCCAGTTATCACTCACTTAGGAGATGATTTAGTGTGGATGAAGTTGCCACAGGGAGAGTCATATGCAAAATATTATGCTGACATTCTGTCAAAATATCACACATTATTTTGAATTGAGTTTATCCAAGTTATTGCTACAAGATGAAATGTCTCACATTAATATGTGCTTCATTAAATTGCATTATTAGATTGGTTTTATTGGTTTATTCGGATCCCCATTAGCTCTTGCGAAGCAGCAGCTATTCTTCCTGGGCTCCAGACAAAAACATAGAACATGACAAGGAACAAAACACTGATACGCTGATAGACAAGAACACTCACACAAATAAGATAGGAGTGCATGTGCCAAGGGCCTAAATAGGCAGAATGTAAGGGAATTTTCATCTGAATAAAAGGGAGTGCTGTCGAGGATTTAGTCAATCATACATCTATTCGGTTTAAGTTGCAACAAGGAGACACCCTCCCGCATAGAAACAGAAAAAAATTCTAACGGTCCTTCTCTGAGAAGGCACTTATATATTAATCAGATATTCTCTAAACATCAGCCATAGAGACTTGTATGAAGTCATAATAAAAGACAGAATCACTGCTACAGAATCACACAGTGTTCATAATGTCATTGTGTCCCTAGTCCTTGTCTCCTCAGTAGCTCTGGCGTCAATCACTATCGAACGATATGAGAACAATCCATAACACTCAGTGAGTGAAGATAATTGTGAAGATAATTGAGTGATGATAATTGTCCATAAATCAGGGGTGCCCATGCTTAGGGGCACTCTCTAGACCCCTCAGTGGCATAGTTCTAGAGGAAACTGATATTTGATTTGGCAGTAAACGGATTTGGAATGTTGGTTACCAGAAATGGAGTCAGGTGTTGGTGGAATAAGGAATGAGGTCGCCCCATGAATTGCCCTTTAGGTGTCCAAGGCAACTGAGACAAGGGTCTTTGTGTGAGTTGCACCTTAGGCCTGGAGCCAGCAGGAGTTGGAGTTTCAGAGCTTTGCCAAGAAGACAGATGGTAACCTGACCTGAGAGGTAACTGGTAGCACTCTCTCTGGCCTGTTGGACTTCAAAAGCCAGCAAAGAACATTTTACTATGTCAATTCACACATATTAATGAAGTGTCTATCGATAGCCACTGATGATAAGCCATTGAAATGCTAACAATTGATGAACTGTGGCACGACTCAGGATTCCTGCTCTAGTACAAGAAGGCTTCTCCATCTGTAGTACAGTGCCTACTGCATAATGCAATGATATCATTAATTGATACGTTTTTTTTAGCATTCAAGATTCGGGCCAGACAATAATACAGTATTCAACAGAATATATTATGTATTTTAAATGAGTAATGGGACGCTAATAGATGCAACAAAATATGCCACATTAATTCCTTGTTCTAGAGCAGGGGTGTCAAACTCATTCCATGGAGGGCCTAGTGTCTGCAGGTTTTTGTTTTGCCTTTCAATTAAGACCTAGACAACCAGGTGAGGGGAGTGACCTTAATGTATTAAAATCAGAGGGACAGAGGGTGTAGGAAAGTCAGAGGGACCGACTAATCCCTGTTCTAGAAGGTGTATGAAAGTCAGAGGGACTGACTAATCCCTGTTCTAGAGGGTGTATGAAAGTCAGAGGGACTGACTAATCCCTGTTCTAGAGGGTGTATGAAAGTCAGAGGGACTGACTAATCCCTGTTCTAGAGGGTGTATGAAAGTCAGAGGGACTGACTAATCCCTGTTCTAGAGGGTGTATGAACGTCAGAGGGACTGACTAATCCCTGTTCTAGAGGGTGTATGAAAGTCAGAGGGACTGACTAATCCCTGTTCTAGAGGGTGTATGAAAGTCAGAGGGACCGACTAATCCCTGTTCTAGAGGGTGTATGAACGTCAGAGGGACCGACTAATCCCTGTTCTAGAGGGTGTATGAAAGTCAGAGGGACCGACTAATCCCTGTTCTAGAGGGTGTATGAAAGTCAGAGGGACCGACTAATCCCTGTTCTAGAGGGTGTATGAACGTCAGAGGGACCGACTAATCCCTGTTCTAGAGGGTGTATGAAAGTCAGAGGGACTGACTAATCCCTGTTCTAGAGGGTGTATGAAAGTCAGAGGGACTGACTAATCCCTGTTCTAGAGGGTGTATGAAAGTCAGAGGGACTGACTAATCCCTGTTCTAGAGGGTGTATGAAAGTCAGGGGGACTGACTAATCCCTGTTCTAGAGGGTGTATGAAAGTCAGAGGGACCGACTAATCCCTGTTCTAGAGGGTGTATGAAAGTCAGAGGGACCGACTAATCCCTGTTCTAGAGGGTGTATGAAAGTCAGAGGGACCGACTAATCCCTGTTCTAGAGGGTGTATGAAAGTCAGAGGGACCGACTAATCCCTGTTCTAGAGGGTGTATGAAAGTCAGAGGGACCGACTAATCCCTGTTCTAGAAGGTGTATGAAAGTCAGAGCGACTGACTAATCCCTGTTCTAGAGGATGTAGGAAAGTCAGAGGGACCGACTAATCCCTGAAGGGATATTTATGTTAATTCATTTAATTTTATCTGGTGATGCAGCTGGATAGGTTGGATTAAGAAGGCAATTGCTTTTTTTTGCTGTAAGGTTAATGTTTAGGGAAAGCTATCAGACACTTTCAGTGCGTAATACCACATAATTCTGTTGAAACTGTAGATGCTAGATATTCCTTTTTTTAAAGTATATTGTGGTTCAATCACAGCTTGACTGGGTAAGAACTGCACAGTGTGTGTTTAAGTATCTGCAGTCTAGCATTCAGTTCCTGTCACAGCCAGGTCATAACCGACTGAATGAGGCGTAAATAATGAAATCCTCAAACAATGTGATGTACCTTTGCACATCAAAGGCCATGGATGTTAATATCCTGCTATTTGCAATGCTTAGAGGTACCATGAAATGAATGTCTGCATTTTTTACTTTTGACAGTCTTGACTTTCACGAAGGTAAAACGTTTTCAGTGTGAACTTAAACAACTAAAACCAGATATGAAGTATGTAGAAAATATAATGGACCTATATATTTTTAAATAAGATCATCTTTGATAACTAACAATCACCAAAATAAAAACTCTGGGAGAATCTAAAATGTAAAAAATGTTATGGCCCCCATTGATTTTGTTATAATGTTTGAGTCACTCAGATAGCATAAGAACATGACATAAGCCATGGCAAAATGTATAAAATTGCAGGAAATTAGCTTTAAAACGTCAAAATGTTGTCTCTCTGTGTGTGTTCCACAGAGAGGGTATGTATCTGTCACTGTGATATTGCCCTACGGCCCAATGCTCTGCTGGCGCCACGGTGTCTCTCAGTGATGGAGACAAGAGCTGAACGGTGCCCCTGCTACATCAGTGGCCTCTCACCCCAGCCAGGATGTTCCCCCGGGGCCCTCGTCTCCCTCTCTGCTCCCTCAGACAGGCCTGCCTGTGACAGGCTGTCAGGGCCCCTGGCTCTACCTCTGTGGGCTGGGTGTCTAACCCCCAACCCTAATCTTGGACTCACTCAAGCTTGTTTGCAGATATGCCAGCTATGTCTGAGTCATGGAGGTAGTGTTACACCTTGGGGACACCTGAGACAGCAAGCTTTCACTTAAAGCCATTTCTACCAGCATTATCTTTTGTTTTCCTCAGTGTTCTGGCTAGTTTTCACTTATATTGATGTGTTAAAGCAATAATGCAATAGTGTGTGGACATAATGAGAGATATTATGTTCTAAATTCATGTGTTTGGTAATACTAATATTTATTGCTTTAGTAGTATATTGATTATACACAACAAAGTTGATCAGTTAATCAGTTCCGTTAATTTGATCCCAGCCTCAGTACTTTGTTAGTACTCACACTTACTCAGCCATCCCACCTTTACCCTTTTCCTCTGAGAAACACACACACACACTAGCTTGCTTGTCAGACAGCCCTTCAGCATGAGTCAGGGTCACATCTGCCCACAGGCCCTTAACCACAGCCTCACACACACACACACACACACACACACACACACACACACACACACACACACACACACACACACACACACACACACACACACACACACACACACACACACACACACACACACACACACACACACACACACACACACACACACACACACAGGACCTAAAAGGTTGTTTCCACAGAAATGACTCTGGGCAGCATGTTACAAAATATGATTTAGGGAATGGGCATCAAAGCTTTAATTATTAAATCAAAAACCAGATTGAGCTGGCTCTTCATTTAGGGTCCTCACTGTTTCTGTAACCAACTGAAACAGAAGCCCTGTTCATACCTAGTTCTAACATGCGCCTTGTGGCCTGAACTTGTCAGTATTCTGATTGTGCCCACATTTTTAGACAGGTGTAGACGATGAAAAGACACATTGTGATTTGATTGTAATCAGATCTTCCTGAGGGAGTCAGGCACGGATTGTGTCTGGATATCAGTCAAGTGTAAACAGATCTCCAATGGTCAAACTATTTAAATTATCATTATACCAGCCTCAAACATCATTGACAGATACCACCATTGATTTACGCCACCAGTAATTGTCTTAAAATAAATACATTCATGTTATTTTGAAAGAATATCTGTCAAATAATTTGCTTACAGGGAGGCACCAGCTAATCTGGTCACAATGCGGACACAGTGAACGGAAGAGACACATTTTAATACAATGTGTAGACACGACAAAACCTTGATCACATCGTTATTGGATCATATTGATCAGATCACATGTTAGCGCAAGGTGTAAACAATGCTATAATGAACCCTGTATGACTGCTACTGAAACCTTTGTAACTATCATGCTCTGATAACCAACTTCAATTCGGATAGCTTTGCTTTCGTGCTGTATCCATGTGAAGGAGTTTTTTTTCCTGTGATAAATGAAACACAGAGCTATACAGTATTTCTAGTTGCATTCCATAGGTGCACAAACGTACACTTCTTTTAATGTCAACTCAATATGTTTTCCATACCCAAGATAGACCTAATAATGATAACCAGTCTTTGACTGATTAGATCACGTGTGAGCACACCTCTTATTGACCCAGGAACCATGGAAATGCTTCCTCGACATATACTCTGAGGCTTCTGGGAGCTGAAGCAATGGGAGGCCCTATGTTTGAAAGTAACGTTACCAAGTTAATGAGTAGGCCAACGTCTAGTTTGCGTCTTTAGTTTTAGCCCCAAGTAACCATTAATGTACTGCTACAGGAGACTGAAGTAGTCAGGAGACAGGAAACACAACAGAATAGAGGAGAGCATGATATTGCTTACATGGAAATTTCTCATGTTCTGTGGTGGTAAAGGCGGTGCTGAATTCCTACTCACAAGCTGTCAGGGGAGGATGTTAAACAGCCTCTGTATTTGAGGCACAAGGACTACAGCATTGGCTTTGACCCCTGAGGAGGCAGCGATTGTTCTGTCATCCCTGAACTGTTTTATCGAAGCCTTTATTTGGCTCATTGTATTGAGAGCATTTTATAGAGCTCATTTGACCTCACTTGAGTGGAAAAACGGACCCTAAAAGTTATGTACCAAACGGCAGCATCCACCATTGTGTCTGAAAGACATGTAGTCAGAGCCTTTTGTGTATAAAAGCCACATTGTGTAATGTGAAGAAGAAAATACAATGTCAACCCTTTGTATGAATGGGGAAGAGTTAGCAAGACTGTGTTTTGATACTGTCTTAATACTGCTCTTTCTGATGGTTTCACACCTCACTTTGAGATATTTCGGTACCTCTGCTGTCCCTGCACAGGAGCCAAATGAGTAGGAGGTGCCACTCCAGGTCAGCCGGCTGGTAATTGGATTTCTGGGCAGGGACAGGGGAGGCCAGACGGCACTGGGCATGAACCAGACAGAGGGGCCTTGTGTGGAGGGACAGTGGCACAGCAGGGTAAGGGTGTACTGGTGCCAGTCCTGTTGGCATGAGGCTACAGGATGGAATTTACAGGGCAGCGCGATGGCTGTTTCACTGCTCCCAGGGGTCCAATTAGGCCCATGGGACCGGTTCCAATGCCCAGCAGAACCGGACTCACACTCACTGGTGGGTAGTTGCTACCGCATGTGGCACATGCAGGGTTCAGAAGATAATGCTCAACTGCCAACCTTGATCTGGTACTGATAATATCTGACAGGGTTAATTTGCGTCTGAAGTACTACTCATAACCACAAACAAGTGTAATCTCTGTAAAGATGACCCCAATTAGTCGATTGGTCGATAGGCTGTTGCTTGACCAAGATTTCTTTAGTCGAGCAGTGGCAAATATATATATATTATGTGGACTAATCCATTTTGAGGCCGCAGGGATGGCAGACCACAGTATCACCAATAGTACATTTACCGTTAATTACCATAATTTCTCATTTGGAATGTTTGTTTAGTTATGGTAGTTTATGTTAATACATTCAATATCTTGTCATAATTACAGGTCCTGGGTGGCACAGCGGTCAAAAAGCACTGAGGCATCACATCACAAGCACTGAGGCATTACTGAGGCATCACGGCAGCCCGGGGTTCGATCCCAGGCTGTGTCACAACCGGCTGTGACCGGGAACCCCATAGGACTGCTCACAATTAGCCATCCGGGGTATGGGAAGGTTTGACTGGTGCGGCTTCCCTTGGCTCATCGTGCTCTAGCAACTCCTTGTGACAGGGCCAGGCGCCTGCAAGTTGACTCTGGTCATCAGTTGAACGGGGTTTCCTCTGACACATTGGTGCGGCTGACATCCGGGTTATGTGAGCAGTGTAACAAGAAGTAGGTGGCCAGATGGGTCATGTTTCGGAGGACCTTCGTCTCTCCCGAGCCAATTGAGGAGTTGCAGAGATGAGCCAAGGGACCTAATTTGGGGAGAAAACAGGGTAAACAAAATATGCTTGTGACCATACCGCCTGTTCAGGGTCGGGCCTGGTTAGTACTGGGACAGGAGATCGCCTGGAAATACCAGGTGCTGTAAGCTAAAAACTATATTATTATTACAGTCTTACCAAACATTGTTGGCAGAGTGCACAACCTAAGTTTTGGTTTATTTCATTCCATTTCCGACCTGTCAATTTATTCACTGTCTTTTTTTGAAGCGCTCCTGTCAATCCTGAGTAAGTACATGCACCTGATTACACATAGAAGTAGGCCTAGGCTACCTGGCCTGCGTGCAAATGTAGACCTATAAATGTGCCCATTTGGGGATCTGATACTATTTCTGATTGTCTTAACTCACCATCACTGTGGAGCTTCTCAAAGTTATTTTTCCTTCGCCTCAAACAGCAAATAAACAAAGTCTGTTTTTACATCCATTGAGAATGACAATAGTTCCTTAATCAACGTAGCCTAATTGAAAAATTCACTCCTTTTTGATAACCACTCAGCATGAAAGAGTGAAAAAATCTCAGGCTCTGATCCAGTTGTAACATCATAAAATAGGCCTGCCTGATTACTTATTATCCCTTGAGCAAATAGCCTACAGCTGTGTCTGTTTGGGAAACTCTGAGAGATCAGGATATTTTTACATATTGGCAATGGCAATAGAAGTCATTTTTTTATTTGAATAATTTTCATTTAGATAGAATTGTGATTAACGACATGACATTGATTTTGAGACATGAGGACTTTAATATAAATTAAATTAAACTGTTCCATGAACATGTGCATATGAAAATCATAACTGGCATGCAGATCAGGAGAAATGGTATGATAACTTGGCACTCCAAATGGAAAAGGCTGCCAACCGCTGGTGTATTCTATTACTGGCAACTTCAGGAGCATAATGGCAGAATCTGCGAAGCCCAGCAGCAGCGAGAGGAGGATGGTCGGGTCAGGAACAGGTTAGGCTTATTGATCTCTGGCTTCCTCTTCAGTAATTTGTGTGTCTTAATGTTTAATCGCAGTGCTTAAAGCATCAGACAAGCTAAGGAGCCTGCATATAGTTGATTTTATTCAAACATAGGGTGTGTCTATAAATGGAAAAATAGATGTTTATAAATTTGGAACAATCTATTGGTCGAATGAACAGACAACTCTCGACTAAGATTTGTTTTTGTCGGGGACAGCCCTAAATCTCTCTTATGATTTTCTATGGCCTCTGAGAAGACAGTGTCCCCTGTGCAGAAAGACAAGGGCATCTATAGTAACTACAGTATCAGAGGCTAGGAGTTCATCCTGAGTTAAAAATGACTGTCTCTGAAATGATCTCTCATGGCGCTCTGCAACATCTGAACAAGTTCTGCCAGCTTTTAATTATTCCGTTGGTGTCTGGTAATAATTCTAAAGATAACCACACAGATCATAACAGAGTAGCATTACTTAAAGAAATTCTCTGGTACTTTTGTATACTTTTTAGCCAGTAGTTCTAAAAGTAGCACTCATGAGCCAAAAGTGGTCCCCGAGAATTGTGTTACCTCACTTATGTGCAGATATGTGCACCACGTCATTGCTTTCTCTCTCGCTCTGCTCTGTGTGCATCTTGCTAGCTTTCACTCAAATTGCGAGGGGCTGAAGCTCATTGGCTGGAACTCAAATTGCTAAGGGGCTGGCCCACCTGTGGGAAAATGTAGGGAAAATAGCGCAGCACAGAAAAACTGTTGCTTTCAAACTAGGGATTTGTGGCTAATTTAGGCAAAACTGCAGATTGACACATCCAGCCCAAAGCGGGAGGTTTAAAAAATACTTAGTATTCGCTAAAGTTCCGGAGCATATCTTCAACTTCAACATTAGGGGAATGACTTGAGGTGGCATATGTTTTGTTAGACTTACATTTCTGGGGGAAAATAAGTGGATCACAAAAACAATATAACGTCAAGCACCATCTGTGAGTGAATGGTGTCACTGCCCTTGACATCACTGTTTAATGCTATTTTTTTAACACTGTTTTTCTGCCAAGGGATCTAGAGGGTAGAGACTCCTTTCATAACCTGTTTGACATGTCTGAGATTGATGTCAGAAAAACATTTTGGAAGACAATGGAGAGTCACATGATTGATGTTTCCTTGATACTAGAAAATTAAGTGGAGCAATTCTTCCCTTGACAGCTTGAGAATACCAACTCACAAACTAATCCTTCTTCCCTCTTCTGTTTATCTACATCTCTCACTCTATTGCTCTCTTTTTGTCCTATTCTCTCTCTCTCTCTCTCTCTCTCTCTCTCTCTCTCTCTCTCTCTCTCTCTCTCTCTCTCTCTCTCTCTCTCTCTCTCTCTCTCTCACTCAGATGTGAAGTATTATGAGCTACGGCGGCCCTGCAGGGTCATGGTTCTGGTGAACCCACAGAGTGGGCGGGGCCAGGCTCTCCAGCTTTTCTCTGGGCAAATCGAGCCCATGCTCACCGAGGCTTCAGTCCCCTACACATTGGTCATCACTGGTCAGTCCCATACACACACTGGTCAACACTCAGTCCCTTACACACCTACCTGCTTGAACCCTATTATCTCACTGCCCTGATTGCATACACACACACATGCACACGCGCACGCACGCACACACACACACAGTGTTTGACTCTGCACTGCCTTGTTGGATCCCATGCTCCCAGTATTATTATACTCAAATGCTTTTCACTAACAGTAGCAATGAGTTCAAAGTCACTGAACTCTGCATAACCTTTCACTGAAAAAAAGTCAGGTATCTTTGAGCAAGCAGGAACAATCCAAGGAGCCAGAAAGACTTTTAAAAATCACTTCAGCTACACATTAACACCACCACCTATACTTCACCATCACCCAGTATAGCTGACAAGAAACTATCTCTGCCAGCATTACAAACCATCACCAAAACATGAGATTTGGGGAAGGTTAGCATCTGCATGGTGATGAAAAAAGGCAGGCTAATTACAGACGTTCGGCATGACGATGCTGGGAGCTGGGGCTGGCCTGTCTTAGCGGATTAACCAGCGCCACCTCGCTGTCCTGCCTGGGTACTGTAGCTAGCCTGTCTGAGTGGATTAACCAGCGCCACCTCGCTGTCCTGCCTGGGTACTGTAGCTAGCCTGTCTGAGTGGATTAACCAGTGCCACCTCGCTGTCCTGCCTGGGTACTGTAGCTAGCCTGTCTGAGTGGATTAACCAGTGCCACCTCGCTGTCCTGCCTGGGTACTGTAGCTAGCCTGTCTGAGTGGATTAACCAGCGCCACCTCGCTGCCCTGCCTGGGTACTGTAGCTAGCCTGTCTGAGTGGATTAACCAGCGCCACCTTGCTGCCCCGCCTGCCTCCACTTAGGGAATGGAGCCCTGCAGAACTATCATGTCACCTACTAGTCTATGCCAGAGGACTAAGGCACTCTGAGAAGATCGTCTTTCAGCGAGGGGGTGAATCTGGGGTTTTCTGTGGTGTGTGTTCATGTGCTTGTGTGCACCTGCATGTGTGTGTCTCCCTCAGAAACTGAGGGAGCTCATGTGGAAAACAGTTCAATGTTCAAGTAGCTATGTATTCAGGAACTGAGAGCAAAAAAACGTTATATTGGGCATGCGGTATCATCCTAACACAAAAGGGACCTTGGTTCATATCACATTAATAGAGAGTAGCAACCAAGCTATAGCTCATCAGAAGAGACGATTACGTAAAATTCAGAAAGTCAAGAGATGGTGTGGTAGCTCCTGCCTATGTGTGTTTGTGTGTGGCAGTGACCCTGTAAATAAGGAGAGGGCTGGGAAGTGCAGCCTCAGCCTCCAACCAGCAGTGCTGAGTCAGCCGCAGCAGCCTACCCCTGCTTTTGCCTGATAGCACAGGACCACATCACTCGGCTCTCAGTCTTCCCATACATACCAAACAGCATGGACTTAAAGGAAACTTAGTGGGTGAGGGAGGGCTAGGGGACAGGTATATGTTATGCTAGGAGAGGAGGAGAAGAGGAGGAGGAGAGGGGGGGTGGATGTAGTAATGTCTTCTGGTCATTTTTCAAACCTCAACACATACGGTAACTCAAGCAGAAAAGTAATGCCCTTGTGATGACAATGCCTCAACACACCCACAGAGACACAGGCATAGACACACACAATTGCAATAACAAACAAACACAGTACTGCCTTTAGCAGAGCTGATATTTGCTGCAGAACACAAGTCTCAGCTGGCAGAATGGTGCTAGACAGTGTGCTTAGGGGGGATCCAATAAGACCCCCTGCAGCGCGACTGTCTCAAAGACATCTCCAATAAAACCCCACTAAACAAACAGAGTCGGCCCCAGTCGTCACATCAACTATCACAGCAGTGGCAGATGTTTCCACTACAGCCTGGCTGCTTTGAAGACTGCCATCGGCCAGTTGAATAGCCACTGCACGGTCTAATGATATGTATGGACTGATAGAGGGAAATTGAATCCCTTCTCTCCCATCCCATTGATCCCTCCCTGGGGGCTTCTGGTGAAGGGAGGTCATCTCTCGGACCTTATTCTCGCTCTCTTTCCTCCCTCCTTCTCGCTGTCTCTCTCTCTCTCATTGCGTTTCTCTCTGTCTCCCATAGAGCACCAGAACCATGCGAGGGACCTGGTGAGAGAGACTGATCTGTCACAGTGGGACGCTCTGGTCATCCTGTCAGGAGACGGGCTGCTGTTCGAGGTGCCAAAAGTATAGACACTGCATGAACACATTTCAAGCATAGCTAACTTGTCTAAAGTGTCCCTAAGACTGTTTGAATAAGCAGTGGGGTTTGTGGGGTACAACTCTCAGTTGGAGGGTCGTGGCCTGATGCTGTTTGTGTGTGTTTGCCTGTCCGGTCAGGTGTTGAATGGTCTTCTGGAGAGAGAGGACTGGGAGGCGGCCATCCAGACCCCACTGGGCATCTTACCAGGGGGCTCGGGCAATGCCCTGGCAGCCTCTGTCCACCACTACACTAAGTAAGTCCACTAATGAGACATTTAAATGGATAGAGTACAGTAGAATGGAAAGCAATAGGAAAACTGGCCTGGACAAAGAAGGTGATTTATCCCTTTTCTATGGATGTAATTATCTGACTGGGAAGATTAGGCACATTTCTCGAGAGACAAGGGAGAGAGATAGTGTCTGTTTCAGCTTTACACTTCATAAAGTCCAAGGAGAGTCATTATTTGACAGTTGCTGATAGCTACTTTTAATGGAGTGATGTAATGGGTTCTAGAGCAACTGGAAATTCAGTGGACTACTAGTGTGGTAGTGTCTGGACCGCTTTTATTACTGCTGTTTGTGAAATATGAGCCCCCTAAATATACAACGTCAACAGAAAAACAACACCAAAATACACAGCGAGTTGTATAACATCAGATATCTATCACAGTTGAATAAAGCTTTGCAACCTATGAACAACCCTAACCCTAACACCCCTGTTCAACCCAAACCAAGCTAACCCTAGCCACAACCATTACCCTAGCCACATCCCTTACCCTAGCCACAACCCTTACCCTAGCCACAACCATTACCCTAGCCACATCCCTTACCCTAGCCACAACCCTTACCCTAGCCACAACCCTTACCATAGCCACAACCCTTACCCTAGCCACAACCATTACCCTAGCCACAACCCTTACCCTAGCCACAACCCTTACCCTAGCCACATCCCTTACCCTAGCCACAACCCTTACCCTAGCCACATCCCTTACCCTAGCCACAACCCTTACCCTAGCCACAACCCTTACCCTAGCCACAACCATTACCCTAGCCACATCCCTTACCCTAGCCACAACCCTTACCCTAGCCACAACCCTTACCCTAGCCACAACCCTTACCCTAGCCACAACCCTTACCCTAGCCACAACCATTACCCTAGCCACATCCCTTACCCTAGCCACAACCCTTACCATAGCCACAACCATTACCCTAGCCACATCCCTTACCCTAGCCACAACCCTTACCCTAGCCACAACCCTTACCCTAGCCACAACCCTTACCCTAGCCACAACCCTTACCCTAGCCACAACCATTACCCTAGCCACATCCCTTACCCTAGCCACAACCCTTACCCTAGCCACAACCATTACCCTAGCCACATCCCTTACCCTAGCCACAACCCTTACCCTAGCCACAACCCTTACCCTAGCCACAACCATTACCCTAGCCACATCCCTTACCCTAGCCACAACCCTTACCCTAGCCACAACCATTACCCTAGCCACAACCATTACCCTAGCCACATCCCTTACCCTAGCCACAACCCTTACCCTAGCCACAAACCTTACCCTAGCCACAACCCTTACCCTAGCCACATCCCTTACCCTAGCCACAACCCTTAACCTAGCCACATCCCTCACCGTACCCACAATCCTTACCCTAGCCACAACCCTTACCCTAGCCACAACCCTTACCCTAGCCACATCCCTTACCCTAGCCACAACCCTTACCCTAGCCACAACCCTTACCCTAGCCACAACCCTTAACCCAGCCACAACCATTACCCTAGCCACAACCCTTAACCTAGCCACAACCATTACCCTAGCCACATCCCTTACCCTAGCCACAACCCTTACCCTAGCCACAACCCTTACCCTAGCCACAACCCTTACCCTAGCCACATCCCTTACCCTAGCCACGACCATTACCCTAGCCACAACTCTTACCCTAGCCACAACCCTTACCCTAGCCACAACCCTTACCCTAGCCACATCCCTTACCCTAGCCACAACCCATACCCTAGCTTCATGTCCACACCCCAGTTCAACACTAACCCCATTATCTTACAGTCAGACAGTGAAGATGGTTATGTTTAAAGTACTGTCACTGTCCAGCGTTTCCAGATCTCTATGAAATATGACCTATAATTAATTACAATATGAGTTAAATAGTGTTCCTTCCAAAAAAAATGTAATTAAGAATGTTAAAAACAGCTTTTCTGTGTTGGAATGGTGTGGGCATACCCCAACAACAGAATGGTGTGGGTGTACAGTGTACCAGTCATTAAAAATATTAATGTGAGTAAACTGCTGATTGGCCAGCTCATCCTCCTCTAGACTGCTGATTGGCCAGCTCATCCTCCTCAGGAGTATGACATCATACTCTATGAGGAGATGGCAAGCATTTTTGAAACAGTCACTTTTGAGTTTTTCTCCTAGTTGTACTTTGGCCACAAAAACGTTTATAGGATGAGTCAACAACATTATTTGGGTATGAGTTAGCAGAATATGAATTTAAAAGTGAGATTTTCACTGGACAGTTACTTTAAAACAATGGGATTAGGATTTAACCGTTTTGTGGACATGAACCTAGGGTTAGGGTTATGGCGAGGGTTAGGGTTGCTGCTGTAAGTACAATGTATTACCATTCTAGAGTTAGGGTCATTACTTTTAAGTGAAGGAGTAGCTCCGGCTCAATTGAACCACAGACTGATACCTAACTGCCTCAGTCTACTGTGAGCTGACTGCTACTCCCTGCAGGTCTCCCCCGGCCTGGGGTAAGGAGCTGCTGCTGAGCTGTGGCTTCCTGCTGTGTAAAGGCCTGGTGACTCGGCTCGACCTGGTCTCTGTCCACCTGGCCTCCAGCCAGCGCATCTTCTCCTTCCTCTCCCTGGCCTGGGGCTTCGTGGCCGACGTCGACATCGAGAGCGAGAAGTACCGCCTCGTTGGCCCCATGCGATTCCTGGTGGGTACGCTGATGCGCCTGGCCTCCCTCAAGGTATATCAGGGTAGGCTGGCATACCTGCCTGCTCCTCTCTTCACACCCCAGAACTCCTCCCTCTGCTCCTCTCTACCCTGTGGGCCCAACAGCTCCCCCAATCAGAACTCTTGCCACAACCACATCACAAACTCCAACCACAGCATAAACTCCAACCACAACACCGCCCACAACTCCTCCAACATTGCCATCACAACCATGAGGACCGAGCCCCAACCAGTCAACCAGAAGGGGCCTCCTGACTCGCTCCTAGCAGACCTGGAGCTGCCGGTGCCTGATCATTGGACAGTAGTGAATGAGGAAGAATTTGTACTGGTATTGGCCATGTTCCAGTCCCACTTGGCTGAGGACCTGTTTGCAGCCCCTGGGGCCGCAGCAGACGACGGCTTCATCCACCTGTTGTATGTGCGTGCAGGCATCTCCAGGCTAGCCCTGCTCACACTCTTCATGACCATGGAGAAGGGGGGGCACCTGGCTATTGGCTGCCCACACCTTGTGTATGAGAGGGTGAAGGCCTTTCGCCTGGAGCCTCTGTCCCCCGAGGGAGCGATCACTGTGGACGGGGAGATGGTGGAGTACGGGCCAGTACAGGCCCAGGTTCATGAAGGAATCGCCAGGCTCATCTCAGGCTGAGAATCTACTCGGAGAGTTTGTCCTCCCCACAGCTCTGACTTCTTGCTCCCTTTCTTACTCTGTCTACTGTATATACAAAGTGCCAAAGACATTATATCAGCCTTTGGAAAATCCCCCCTCTTTATTTCTACAGATACATTCAGTATCTATCTCTGTGTGCTGTTGTTTAGAGATCCATCCCTTTCCTCTCCATGCTTCATTCAGGGTCAAAGCCATGGATGTTCTTGCAGCTGGCTGGTCTCAGCTAAGAGTGTGTGTGTATGATAGTGTTTTGTGAGCGGTGTGTTTAGTAGGGAGGGGCCCATGGCTGTGGAGTACCTTGTGTACACTTATTAGTGTGACACAAGTGAAGAGAAGCACATTCTTCTGTCCCGCGAGGATGTGGCAGGCAACCAGCTCTACGCCCGCTATCTAGCCCCAGGGTAATCATTCTGTGGAGGATGAGACACAGGTCTGACATGAAGGCCTTCCCCCCTCAGGATATACTGTTCGAGTCATGGATGTAGGTTCTCTATGGAGAAGCATAACATTGGAGAATGCAGCATTGTAAACCTCCACCAATGATATTAGGTTACTCTTCTCTCTCTCAACAGTGAAAACCTCTCCTTTACCTCTGTGTTTAATGGATGGGGTGGAAGGGGTTAGGTGCTAGTGAGGTCGTGTTAAAGCAGCATGGAGGTTCAGGAACCTGGCCAGCTGAGGTTACCTTCTTATATATCTCGCCTGTCTCCTACCCTGCTGCTGCAGCTCAAACCAACATTCTTCTTGGACCACCTTCTTCCTGACACAAACACACCGGCTTGACACTCCCTTTCAGATCTGGAGCACGCTGCAAGGAGGGGGATGGTCTCGTCTGCTACATATGACCCCTTCTGGCTGTGTTAAGGTTGTACTCCCTCCTCCTACACAAGATGTTGGAGCCATCAGCACCTAATGTGTCCTTATTTTGAAGCTTTATGGGTGAATGAAAAATACTAGCGGATAGAACTACAAGCAGTTGAAGATACAGCACCATTGTTGATTTTTATGAACGGTTTTATTGTAGATAAAATAATATAAATATTTCTGTTGTTTTCTGTCCAAGCACACACTAAGAAGGGAAACATGGTTTTGCACTACGCAGCACTGCATGGGTCAGTGGGATTTGCACATTGATTCGATCAATAAGAGTTGGAGCGACCAGGCCAGAGTGCTGTGCTCTCTACTGGGGCCTTTTTCTTGTCGGGTGGAGATGAGGAACATTAGTGCACAGGAGCATTAGTGCACAGGAGCATTAGTGCACTGGAGCATTAGTGCACAGGAGCATTAGTGCACAGGAGCATTAGTGCACAGGAGCATTAGTGCACAGGAGCATTAGTGCACTGGAGCAGAGACAAGTGCCAATGTGAGCATTATCATCAGTTCTACTCACACCAGTTCATGCCAGGTCCGGTTCACCCCAGAGATATAACAATTACTGGTTTAACTAATCCTAGAGCACACACATGGTTTGGTTTGACTCAAAATGTCATATGGGTGGAAGGGTTTTAATGTACTGTATAATGAATCTAAAAGGATGCTTAAAATGACTCTACCTGAAGGTATGCTGACTGCAGATGTAACAATAACTTCTCCCATTCTGATTTCAATCTTCCATGTCTGTGCCTGTACCTGACTGTGATATGCCTTTAGATAAATACACGTTTAAGTTTAATTTGTCACATGCACAACATGCTTAACTTGAAAGCCCTACCCAACAGTGCAGTATTATATACCTCAGGTACGGTAGCTCATGCTAGACTGTGTATACTGAGTATATATATATATATAAGTATAATAAATAAAAAATAAACAAGGGGGAAAAACACAAGAAAGAAGTGAGGAAGCTATATACAGCGTCAGTGCCAGTACCAAATGTACAACGTACAGAGATACTGGAGTATTGAGGTAGATAGGAAAATGTAGGCAGGGATTAAGAGAAAGTGACTGGAAGCAGGATAAATCATGTATTATAATAATATTAAACATACTGTATGGTACCTTTTACCCCATACATACCTATCTACCTACCTAATCCTCATTTGTCCGGCTCTGCTGGTGGTGTTGACAAGGTCATAGACCATGCATACACAAGTTTAAGCACATATCCAAATTGAGAGATTAGCTATGCAAATTCTTTCAACGTGGCCCGTTCTGGGACACCTCACTGCTCTTTATGCAGTGGGAGGGGTCCCCCTAGTGGATTTACCTTAACCAGTCATTGCAGTGCAAGTGGTGGAAGTTCTGACAGTTGTACTGTATAAAATTTTATGATAGCTCACTTTCATTCTTTGTATGTTTGGTTGCATTGATTCACTAGCATACCGTTATCCAGGTTATGAAAACAATTACGAGCTATTTTGAATTCAACTACAATCACTTCATAATCAATTCCTAATCATATTTCCATCTGAATATCAAAAACCTGCATTTGAATCACCTCAGGTACGGTAGCTCATGCTAGACTGTGTATAGTGAGTATCATCTCTCAACCGAACAGACAAGCGGACCTCCATTGCTGACCCTGGCTGACCCTAAGTGACTGTTATGTAATATGTACAAAAAACAACCGGTCTCAACACATCTGAGTGGAGTAATTGCAATTGTGCTGAACTACTGTTATCTTCTCTATCCTGTACCCTTGGCTGATAGGGTGGACTGTGGAGTGACTACATCATAGTACTGTTATTAATATTCAAATACTGCTGTAGTCTTCTCATTGCATTCATGTCATTTTTTATGTCATCAGTCCCGTGTAGGAGAGAGATCTATATTTTTCCAGTGTTTCATTTAGTAAGAACCACAACTAAAATACATGAATCATGCTGTATGGACTGTCTGAATGGTAATACAATTCCCAAATTCTTCAAGAGTTCTGTCTTGTTCATCATTAGCAGCCATCTTTTCCAGAGAGCATCAACAATGTTAATTGTTTTTATATAAAGTGAAAATGATAATCCAGTGTTTAATATTGTCCATTACAGGTGTTGTGTATTTGAGGGTGTATTAAAGTTCTGCTTTTGGGACCAGACTAATCTTATCTTTATGATAGCAGTGTTCCAATGTCAGTACTGCTGACAGCTTCTCTACCTCTAACCATGGATACCCATTCTAAATATCCACCTGTTGAGAGAGTAACCACTAAATAATATCATTTGTTGGCCTATACTAAGGAGACCGGTGTAGAGAACCTGGCTGGAGCAATAGTTGACCACAATTACTCCGCCTACTATATCTCCCAAATATACAGGAGAATATCCACTTTGCCACGTGTCAGTCCAACTCAAGGGATGACGATAGAAGCTAATACGCCGAGTTGTGGAAACAACTTCTATAATCTGTCACGTGTCATAGTAATAATCACTGGCTTTATAATGAAGAGGGACGTCTTTCAGGGCACGCAAGAGAGAGAGGAGGGAGGAGAAAGGGAGGGTGAGATAAGACAATAAGGCAGGTAGAGAGAGTGTTCGGATGAGATTGCATCAGGTAAGTAAAGCAACGTTATTTTCAGTTACAGTGCTCTTGTCGGTTACCATATAATTTCAGAGTATCTGCATATGAGTATCTGCACATGACGACAATCAAATATCGAGGAAAAAAACATATTGTAAATGCATTACATTCAGTGTGTTAATTCTCCATTCTGTGTTACATTAATTCTTCAGGAAATTAATAAACAGTTTGTCACAACACTGCCATTTGTGCGTAAAGCAGCTGACCTCAGGTCGCTTCATTTCTGATTCTAGTTAATTGCTCTCCACTCTCCCTCGTTCCAAATTCTAATATTTAATTCATGAGCACCGACGTGGTACTATTCATATTCTAAATGGTCAAATGACTCACATCTACATGGACCACATCCTATAAATACGGATTCTACTCCCTTTTGGTCATCTGTGCACAGGCTGTCCCAACAAGAGGAGGAAACTGAAGATTAACCTTCGTGTAACAGCCAAGAGAGAAGACTTGTGCAAACAAACAACAATAGAAGGAACAGAAGAATATCGAAGTAATCCAACTGGAGTTATAAAAGTTGTAAAATGTCTCTAGTGGGCGCCTTGCCTTTCCTGAAACCGCGCCTATCCCCTTCTGTTTCTCCTGGGCGCCAAAGAAGACACACACTGCCAGCAAGCGAGTTCCGGCCGCTCAACACTCAAGATGCCATCAGCGTGTTCGAAATCGAGAAAGAGGGTAAGTTGTCCATAGATTCAATTATAAATGTGTGTATGTATTATGTGTTATGCATTAATGGCACGAATATACAATGTATGAGCGTTATCAGGGGTACTCAAGTCACGCGTAAAACTCGTGCCAACAGCCTCTCCTTGGGCTTTACGCACGTTGACTGGGCGCGCTAGTCTGTCTCTTCCTTTCCATAACACTTTGTATTAATCCCTTGTTATAGGTTTAATGCACTGATACGGATCCGCCTTGGCATTCTTAAATACAGTGAGTCCAAAGATGATGAAAACGTGTGTCTCTCTTTTCCTCCGCCAGCCTTTATCTCTGTGTCAGGAGACTGCCCGCTCCACCTTGATGAGGTGCGTCATTTCCTCATGCTGTGTCCAGAGCTGTCCATGGGCTGGTTTGAGGAGGGGAGACTAGTAGCCTTCATCATTGGGTCCCAATGGGACCAGGACAGACTCACCCTAGTAAGACACCTTCTATGATGTTATATAATTTACTATTGATTCATAGGTCATTTACTCTATATCTTACTGTGTTTTTATTAGCTCACTGGTAGGTTTTCGACATCAGCTGCTCTGTATCACATCACTGTACATATTATTGAATGAACTCTACTTGAGCTACATTTGCATTTTTCCTTTGCTGCAGGACGCCCTAACTCTTCACAAGCCCAAAGGTTCCACAGTTCATATCCATGTGCTGGCGGTCCACCGCACCTTCCGGCAGCAGGGCAAGGGCCCTATCCTGATGTGGCGCTACCTGCAGTACCTACGCTGCCTGCCCTATGTGCGCCGTGCAGTGCTCATGTGCGAGGACTTCCTGGTTCCCTTCTACCAGAAGTCTGGCTTCAAGGTGCAGGGCCGCTGTTCCATCACGGTGGCATCACTGACCTTCACAGAGATGCAGTACCCTGTGAGGGGCCATGCCCTGATGCGGCGCAACAGTGAAGCTATTGGTTTTCCTCAGACTGCGTTATTATTGGAGAAACAGACTCAGAGGCTTGAGTCTGTGTTATTATTGGAGGAACCGATTCAGAGGAGTGAGACTGCATTGTTATTGGAGGAACAGACTCAGAGGTCTGAGCCTGAGCCTGCTGATGTGTAAATCTTTTTGTACTGAGTAAGATATTAGATTCCTGCTGTACATATCAACTATGATATAAAATAAAGTGATGTAAACATTTACATTTATATCTAAGATGGTAGTCTAAAGTGCACACCATACATGCATGACCAATGCAGGGAGTCTTTAAGCTTTATTACAATGTTTTAATTTCAGATACCTAACATTAGTTCATATGTGAATATTTCAATGTTAACTAGCTACATGCTAATGAATGTTAGAACGAATATTGTGTGACTTCTGTCTGTGTGAGATTATATTTTCACTGCAAATGTTCCCGTTTTATTTATTGTAAGTTTTGTCTGAAGGTTTGGGTTGCAAGCCCCCTCCTCTCTGACGGTATATGGACTGACGTCACTGACTACCAGGCTTTAGCAGCTCAACCGTGCCTCTTTATCTCTATTAGTGGGCATTAGGTATACTGTAAACGTCTGAGGACTTACAAGAGGATCCTTTCATTGGACTGCCAGTAGATCTAGTGACTTAGCAGTCTGTCCAAGCACACACGAGGAAGAGGATCCTTTCATTGGACTGCCAGTAGATCTAGTAACTTAACAAGCCCATTTTCACACAATGACAAAAGTAGGCTACATCCACACCAATTTGGATTCATCTGTTACTGAAACTGTTTGTCTATTCATTTCCCTTTGGGTCATATGTGCAGAGCGTTAATCAAACCATGTAATATCTTCTTCTTACTCCACCAGAACCTGTCTTACCCTTGAAACCAATCATATCTTTAATAAATATGTTTTTGTACTGTTTTTGTTATTTTTATTTCACCTTTATTTAACCAGGTAGGCTAGTTGAGAACAAGTTCTCATTTGCAACTGCGACCTGAATTATTAAAAAATATAATAAAGATGATAATGTATTAACTTTCTGAGCATGTTCAATTTGGATGACTTCAGTATAATAATGATAATAATATAATTTATTCATAAGAATACACAACATCATATGCATACTTTGGCTCTGTTTACACATGCAGCCAAATTCGGATCCTTTGCCAAATTATTGGTCCAATAAGTGGGAAAAGATCCGAATTGGGCTACCTGTGTAAACGCAGTCTAACATTTGTCACGATCCAGAACTAAAGATTGCATGAACATGGCCAGCTACTGGACAGGAAAGACTACTGGACAGCAGCTTTCAATCTATAGCTAGAGGACTCCTGATAGCTCCAGGCGACTTCAACCTACTTACGTCTACCTTTGGTTCATTTCTTTCCATCTCTTTCTTTCCCCTCCTTGCCTCTTCTGACCTCACCCTTTCCCGGACCCCTCCCACTCACAAGTCAGGCAATACGCTTGACCTAATCCTTACTAGAGGCTGTTCGCCTACTAATCTCACTGCAACCCCCCTCCAGGTCTCAGATCACTATTTTGTTTCCTTTTCTGTCTCCCTCTCCTCCTCCTCCTCCCAACCGAATCAGCCCCTACCCAGATGGTCATGTGCCGTCACAATCTTCGCTCTCTCTCTTCCACTACGCTATCCTCATCCATCCTATCATCTCTCCCTTCTGCTAAATCCTTCTCCCTTCTGTCTCCTGATTCTGCCTCTTCAACCCTACTTTCCTCCCTTTCCGTATCTTATGACTCGTACTGTCCCTTTCCTCCCAGCCGGCTCAGCCCTCCCCTCCGGTTCCATTGCTGAGAAATCATTGCGAGCATACAGAGCAGGGTGAAAATCGAGGAAAGCTAAACTTATGGAGGACCTATCATCCTTTCACTCCCTCCTCTACATTTTCTTCCTCTGTATCCGCTTTGAAATCACTTTCATTCACTCCAAATTTCAAGCTTCTTCCTTTAACCCTAGGAAACTCTTATCCACCTTCTCCTTCCTCCTTAATCCTCCACCCCTTCCTCATCCCTCTCTGCAGAGGACTTTGTCAACAACTTTGAAAACAAGGTTGATGACATCAGCTCCTCATTTACTCAGCCGAGTGAGTCTATTGATCCCACTGACACAGAACAACTACGCTATGCCTTAACCTCTTTCTCCCCTCTCTCTCCAGATAAAATCCTGAGACTAGTGAGGTCCAGCCACTCGACAAACTGCCCGATAAACCCATCCTGATCATCTCTGTGGAGACCTTCTCCCGTTCCTCACTTCCCTCATCAACTCATCCCTGACCACTGGTTGCCTCCCCTCTGACTTAAAAATGACCAGTGGTGCTCCCCTCCTCAAGAAACCCTTGACCACTCTGACATCAAAAACTATAGACTGGTATCCCTTCTTTCTTTTCTTTCCGAAACAGTTGAGCGTGCTGTCTCTGACCAACTCTCTTGCTAGTTCTCTCAGAATGTCAGTCAGGCTTCAAGACAGGTCCCTCAACTGAGACTGCTCTCCTCTGTATCAGTGAGGCTCTCCTCACTGCCAAAGCTGATTCTCTCTCCTCTGTTCCCATCCTCCTCCTAGATCTGTCCACTGCCTTTAACACAGTGAACCATCAGATCCTCCTCTCCACCCTTTCAGGGCTGGGCGTCTCAGGCTCTGCACACTCTTAGATTGCATCCTACCTGACAAGCCGCTCCTACCAGGTGACATGGAGAGGATCTGTATCTGCACCACATACTCTCAATACTGGTGTCCCCCTGGGCTCGGTTCGAGGCCCTCTCCTTTTCTCTCTATACACCAAGTCACTCGGCTCCATCATATCATCACATGGTCTCTCCTATCATTGTTATGCTGATGACACTCAACTACTTTTCTCCTTCCCCCTTCTGACACCCAGGTGGCGACAGGCATCTTTGCATGCCTGGCAGATATCTCTGCTTGGATGTTGGACCACCACCTCAAGCTAAACCTTGACAAGACGAAGCTGCTCTTCCTCCCAAGGAAGGCCTGCCCACTCCAAGACATCTCCATCACGTTTGACAACTCTACGGTGTCCCCCTCCCATAGTGCAAAGAACCTTGGTGTGACCCTGGACAACACCCTGTTGTTCTCTGCAAACATCAAAACAGTGACTCGATTTTGCAGGTTCATGCTCTACAACATCCATAGAGTATGACCCTACCTCACACAGGAAGTGGCATAGGTCTTAATCCATTCACTTGTCATCTCCCGTCTGGACTACTGCAACTCACTGTTGGCTGGGCTCCCCGCTTGTGCCATCAAACCCCTGCAACTTATCCAGAATGCCACAGCCTGCCTGGTGTTCAACCTTCCCAAGTTCTCCCATGTCACCCTGCTCTTCGGCAGGCTCCACTGGCTTCCAGTCAAAGCTCGTATCCACTACAAGACCATGGTACTTGCCTACAGAGCAGCAAGAGGAACTGCTTCTCCCTCCCTAGGCTATGCTCAAACCCTACACCCCAACCCGAGTGCTCCATTCTTCCACCTCTGTGGTTGTCCCACCTAGCTACTTTAAGATGAATGCACTAACTGTAAGTGACAAAAATGTAAAGTGCAGGGGCTAACTTGTGACTCAAATTGAAAGTTACAGATTGTTATAGTTCCTGACTGTCAGTTTCGGTGAGGGTGAAATAGTAATAAAGCACTGACTGACATATATTAGTGTTGTCTTTTTACATGAAGTGTATTATTACACCTGCTTAAATTGATCATCTCTCTCAAGGTGGTATTTATTGGAGAGAAGGCAAAGCCTTCCAGAGTACATTTTTCCCAAATAAGGTATACTGTCACGGAAGGGTAAATCTGGCTCAAGGAAATAAACTCCCCTCACTCATTTATTTAGAACAAAATCTACAAAAGTAAGCTCAATTATAACATGATCCTACTTTTTATCCTAAAATTTTATCATGACAAATTCCTTAAATCCCATCTACAAAGGGGAGACCACCACCACCATACATGTCAACAAAGCCATGTAAACACTGCTATGGTGTGTTTGAACGAATTATTGCCACAGATCACCTAATTCCATCCTTTTGTTTAGAAATGTGTGCATTTCCCCTTGCTGTTCTGGATGTAATAGTGTTGGGATATTTTCTAGCCGTTAGTGAGGAGTGCTGCTGTACGATGTGTTTGCTGAGGTCACAGCAATGAAAGAAGGTCGACTCCCCCAGCCATCAGTGTTAGAAGCGTGAGCGGCACTAAATTGTATTAAATGAAAGACAGGTGTCAGTGATGCCTATTCATCCCAACAGTGGAAACAGAGTGGTGCAAATGCTTCCTCTTGTGTGCAGTGGATACAGGATCAGTGCCAAAGACCGTGGTATGGCATTATGGCAATAATCACACAGTAATACAAAAGGGCCTGCATTTACTATCGCCATTCATTATGCTTTGTTTACAAAGACTGAAAACAACTTACTGTCACACCCTGATCTGTTTCACCTGATTTTGTGCTTGTCTTCACCCCCTCAGATGTCGCCCATCTTTCCCATTATCCCCCGTGTATTTATACCTGTGTTCTCTGTTTGTCTGTTGCCAGTTCGTCTTGTCGATCATACCCGCGGTTTTCCCATACTCCTGTTTTTACCATTCAGTCCCTGTTTTCCTGGTTTTTACCATTCTGCCTGCCGTTCTGTACCTTGTGACACTACCCTGGATTACTGACCTCTGCTTGCCATGAGCCTGCCTGTCACAGATCCCTCCGGAACTGTGTCATTACGCACACCTGGTCCCCATTTCCCTGATTGTAATTGTATAAATGTGCCCTTTGGTTCACACCATTGGGCTGTCGATTATTGTTCCAATGTCCGTTGGTCGTGTGAGTATCTGTGCTGTGTTTTGGCTTTTGTGCCGCTTGTAATTGCACATATGATTATGGGTCTCGTCCCGGTGTATATTGGTATCATTGTGTGCGTGTATGTTACGGGTCTCGTCCCAGTGTATTTATTCAAGGTACTCCTTGCTCTTTTGTTTGGGTTTCTACCCTGTGTTTTGTATATGTGTTTGTTTGGTCTTCGTCCCCGTGCCTTTACATGGCACGCTGTAATTTGAGTAAATAAAAACCCTTATTACACATTCCAGCACCTGTCTCCCGATCCCTTTATACCGACGTGACAGAATAATCAACCATCAAGGGAGACAGCGGGAATGGCCCGTTCGACGACGCTGAGACTGGTCCGTCCGGTGCTGCCGCAACAGCTGCAACCGGGCCGTCCGACATCGCCACAGCTGGTCAGTCCTACAGTGCAACTTCAGGAGCCGCAACTGGTCCGTCCCTCCGACGCCGCCGCAACTTCTGCAGCTGCATCGGTTCCTGATCGACCCACACTGCGTTCCTGTGATCATCCTCGGGGCCGGTGTCGTTGCACTGCTGGTGCAGCACGTCAGCAGTGCAACCTGGTCCCCATTCCCACTGATTGTAATTGTTTAAATGTGCCCTTTGGTTCACACCATTGGGCTTTCGATTATTGTTACAATGTCCGTTGGTTGTGTGAGTACCTGTGCTGCGTTTAGGATTTCGTGCTGCTTGTAATTGTGCAGATTACGGGTTTCGTCCCGTGTGGTATCACTGTGTGCGTGTATATTACGGGTCTCACCCTGGTGTATTTATTCAAGGTACTCCTTGCTCTTTTGTTTGGGTTTCAACCCTGTTTTGCCTATGTGTTTGTTTGGTCTTCATCCCCATGTCTCTACATGGCATGCTGTAATTTGGGTCAATAAAAACCCCTATTACGCATTCCTGCGCCTGTCTCCCGATCCCTTTATACCAACGTGACACTGCCTGCCATTCTGTACGTTTCGGACTCTGCTCTGGATTACTGACCTCTGCCTGACCTGTCGTTTGCCTGCCCCGTTTTTGTAATAAACTTTTGTTACTTCAAACTGTCTGCATCTGGGTCTTCTCCTGAGTCGTGATACTTACTGTACTTTCATTGAGGTGGACGGACGATTCCATGCCACACCACCTTCCGTACTGCTAGTGAAGTTGTCGTCATAATGTATACCATCATTTGTGTCGTTTCAGTCATGACAGTTATTCAGACAGCATGGACAAACCAACAAAGTGGTCCCTTAGACCTTTGACTGCTGTTTAAAAGAACAGTATTACAATGATCAATGTGCCAACCAGGGCATTCAAGTTGCTGCTTGATGGATTTTTCTCAATTTTGGAATTTAGGGATCATCTACATCAGCATGGAACCAAGTCATTTCACCAAACGGTGTAAAATACAATGTAACATTTGGACCTAATGGACAAATTCCCCATTGTCAAATGCATTATTCTCATAGCTAGGCTGTGTTTTGTAATCGCTCTGTTTTTAATCCC
Organism: Oncorhynchus gorbuscha; assembly: GCF_021184085.1. NCBI lineage: Eukaryota > Metazoa > Chordata > Actinopteri > Salmoniformes > Salmonidae > Oncorhynchus > Oncorhynchus gorbuscha. The sequence continues at coordinate 36,716,601 of NC_060198.1, read as the reverse complement.
TATATCATTTTAACCAGTTATGGCACCAAGTCACAAATTTTACAACCTCATTTTATGACCCCACTTATAGGAGGGGGCCACTTCCTCCCCCAGGCAGGCTCATGTCCAGTAATCCCATAAAGCCCTGTATGTAACCAACTAATCTGTTTACTAGACATCTCATCAGAGAGGACTCTCACCAGTCCCCACAACACCTTTCACCTCTCACCAGGACAAGGGGAGGGACATTTACATCTGTAGATCCTTATTTACTGGCATAACGGCCCATTCCGGTTGGACACACAGCAGCACAGAAACTCTCCAGATTAAATCCACGGTTTATTGCATTGGCATGCTACCTTGTATGGTTCTGCCATCTCATGAGAATGTCAAAACACAGACATCCTCATGTTATCATGTGGTCACAGAAGTGAAATTGACAGTGGGCAGCACACTAAACACCAGGAAAGAGGGGGGCCACTGCCATTACTGAAAAGACAATACTATTCTTTGAAAGGCTAATCCCAGAGCATCCTTGAAGTAATTTTCCTGCTCAATTTTTTTTTTTATTCCATTGAGTTCAATTTTTATTTGATGAGTTTTTTACTTTTTCTATTATTGTCACATTGTTTAGAGGTGAACATGCAAGCAAGAATGTCCTTGTACTGTGTACAGTACACCACAATGTGTTCATGTGACAAATAAACAACTTGAACTTCAACAATTATCACCATCATATAGGAGTAATCATACACAGAGACCAACGTTTGTCTTGAAAAATGTAATGAGTGCTTATTTGAAAGTTTATTGGAAGAAATGGCTCTCACAATACTGAAAAAACAAATCAAAGAAAGCTCTTCACCAAACATTAATTTAAATTATGTGTACAGCAACTCTTGAGAATCATAGCATCAATAAAGAACAGGTAAATGTGTACAGTTCAACATAGACATTTTCTGACTTCAACAATCAGAACTATAAAAATGTTCTACCTTTACCATAAAAACATCAAAAGAACATGTGTTTGTGTTGTTGTGATGTGAATTTCTATTTAGCACCTGGAGCTGTAGCATCTCTCTAGATCTGGCACGTGTGTCAGCCACATGTCTAGACTTGGCTGTAGGAGCCAGGGATTCGATAGTTGGAGTATGATGGTGCATCTTTGGAGTCACCGCTGGAGGCTGCAGGGAGCAGCAAGAGCCCTGTAGTGACATCTTTTTTGCAGCGATCCATTGCCTCCTTGTACGAGATCTTCTCTTTCGTGGGGTCAATCAACTCTTTGGTGTGGGCAGACTTGTCTTGGAGGTTCTTGGCTACTGTGCTGTCGATTATCTTGGTGTTAAGAGCATCTTGGACACTGATGCGACCAGCTTTATGGGGGTTCACCAGCCCCCCCAGTCAGGTACTGTGCTTCCATGTACCTCATGGCACTATCCTGAGGTATCCAGCCTTTCTCAGCCGCTTGCCCTACTGCGAGACGCTCCTTTGTCACAGGATCCTCCACTCCAGTGAAGGCCTTCTGAGCATTCAGCAGCAGATGCATGTGACTTTTGTCAATGAGACCCAGCTCAACTGCTTTGTGAACAGAGAACTTGTCCTTTCGGTTGAGGTCGACGATGCCACCCGTGGCTGCCTGTGCCTCCAGGAGCTTTTGGGCTGTGGTTGGGTCAATAAGGTTTCGAGTCAGGGCACTACGTACAGACATACGGCTGTTGGTGGTGGAGTCCAGCACCCCAGAGATTGGGAAGAGCTCATCACCGCTAGAAATATTCAGGTTGCTACTGCTGCCGTATCTATTGTTTGTGAGACTTGAGTAGGAAGACCTTAGTGATGATGGCATTGTGCTCAAAGAAGATGCCGCAGTGGTCTTTGTCGGTGTCCTTGGTGTTGCGATTGGACCAATGTAAGGCTTTGGTCTGGAATCCCCAGCGACTAGGAGAGCAAATTCTGAGATAGGCATTTTACCCTCCTTGTAGCGGTGCAGATCGGACTGGGTCAAGCGGCCATCCTTTAGAGCATTCTTGACAGAGAACTGCTTTCCACTCTTGCGATCCTGCAGAATCGAGGTCTCCCCATCTGGACCCATTGAGGTGATCTCCTCCCAGTCACATTCTAGCTCCTGAAGGTGGATGTACTTGTTGCGGTCAATCAGGCCCTCTAAGTAGGCATCATATGGTGACATGTCTTTGCCAGTCTCGGGGTCAAGGATGCTGATTCTAGTGGAGAGGTTGGTCTCTCTGGTGTGTGTCTCAGAGTGGTCCTCTTTCTTAAGATTGTTCTGCAGCTCCATAATGTAGGTCTCCTTTTGGTGTATCCGGTCTTTTTCATCCAGGATGTCCTTCTCTAGACGTTGTACCTCAGAATCCATCTTGAAACCCCTTTGCCTGTTTATCTGGTTTCTCTCACTCATCAGCTTGGATTGCAGCTGGAACGATATGCTTAAATCATGTTTCTCAGACTCCAAAGTCCTCAGTGTTTGGAGGAGATTTTCCTTCTCTCTCATCAGGGAATCTCTATTGTGGGTGATACTTGTTTCTTCGTGAGAGGTGCTTGACTTTGTGGTCTGGAGCCGGGTCACTTTGGTATTAAGTCTCTGGATTTCATCTTCTTGATCCCGTCTGGAACTTCTTTCCTGCAACACTAGATCTCTGAGATGGTCCCTCTCAGCCTCCACATTCTGGTCCTTCTCCACCCGAATCACCTCTTTATATACAGTCTTTTCAATGGACTTTTCCTTGCGCAGGATGTCCAACTTGATCTTCAGGTTTCGGATGTCCCTTTCCAACTGACTGATGTTGGTTTCCTCCATATCCATGTCTGTGCGTAAGCCACTGGTTAGTTTCTCAAGCTTGGGGTCTCTCTCCACTTTGAGGACTTCCTCAATAATGATCTTCTCCGCAATGGGTTGAGGGCTATTTTCAAGCTCAAGGATGCGAGATTTGATCTGTCTAAGCTCTATTTCTACTTGAATCTTTTTTTGCCGGTCGTCCATCAGTGCCAAGTTTCTCTCTTTCTCCTCAACCAGGGCTCTCAACTGTCGAACTTCCAATTCCAGTTTTCTACGGGATTTAACCTCTTCATCCAAGTTCTTGTTCAGCTTTTCATACTCCAGGAGTTGTTTAGGATCCTTCTCAAGACGTACCACTTCCTGCATCACAATCTTCTCCTCTGGTTTCTGCCTTTCCACCATGATGTACTTGTTCTGCAGGTCAAAGACAGTTTCCTCCATATTGCGTCGTTGCTGGATTTCCTCCCTCACATCTCTCCTCAGACGGTCAGCCTCCTTCTCCAGTAGGGGGTCATTTTCATATTTGACCACCTCTTTGTTTACAAGCTTTGTCTCTAACTTAGACTTTTCAACCTTCCATTCATCCCTCTCTTTGCGCAGGCGGCTCAGCAGATTCAGGGTGCTGTCATATGAGACCCGCAGAAGTGAAACCTGGTCGTTCAACCTCTTAATTTCCCTGATGACCTCTGGGCTCTTCTCCTCTTTAATCACTTCCTGGGTCACTTCCTTGTACTCTGACTTGGGTTTCTGGGAACGCAGAGTTTTAAGATCCACCATAACTGAGTCGATTTCTTTCTCCAGATCAGTGCGGTTTCGATTAGAGTCATGCAGCTCTTTCCTTAGCCTCACCAGCTCCACCTCTGTCTCAGGGTCCACCCTGTAGATCTCATTGATGATCTCCTTGACCTCAAGCTTGGGCCGTACCTTCTCCACTTCACTGTAGCGGATCTGGAGGCTGGTGAGTTCCTTCATCAAATCACTGTTTATCTTGTTCTCCTCTTCCAGGCTGGTGTGGATAGTCTTAACCTCGTCAATGAGTTTTGGGTCCTGTTCCACCCTCTTCAGCACCTTGGTAACAATCTTAGGCTGGATTGTGGGAATGATCCTCTCAAGTGTGTTTATTTGGCTCCGAGTGCGGAATATGTCATCATTGAGGGACTTGGATCTTAACCCCTCCTCTGAGATCTCGGTCTGAAAGGTCAGAACTGCTTTCAGCATCTCCGGGTCCTTCTCCAGTCTCACCACCTCCTTTTTCACTACTCTCTCTTTGATAGTCGGTCTCTTCTGTGCCAGAACTGTGATCTCAGTCTTCATGTGGACCGTCTCTGTGTCTCTCACCTGGACCTCCTGCTCGAGCTTGCGCATCTCCTCTCTCAGCTTGGTGGCCTCCTTGTCAAGCTGGGGGTCCCTCTCAAACTCAGTCAACACCTTGGTCAACAGCCTAGGTTTGACATTTGTCAGCTCAGTCTCCCGGCGGATGATATTCTCATTGACAACCTTTATCTCTGTCTGGGTGCCAGAGTGTTTTATAGTCTCATCTTGGATTCTACTCTTCAGGGACACCAGGTCACCCTCTAGTTTGGGGTCACGGTAGTACTGCACAACTTCCCTCTCCTCCATTCGTTCCACACCTCTACGGCTTTTCAGTGAAATAAACCTCTTTCTGTATGTTGCTAGTTCATTCTCAGCATGGGAGCGCCTGGTGGTCTCATCCGCCAGCTCTCTCTTTAGAACGTCTGTTTCCTCCAGGTCTTTCTGCTGGCTCTGCAGCTGCCGCTCCTGTTTCACCACCACCTGGCTCACCTTCTCTTCATTCTGTTCAGAGCAGGTAACAGTGGACAATATAGTTTAACCTATACTAGAGTGGGTTTTTTAATTAGGAATTACAGAATCCACTGTGTTGATGTTTTACAAAGTAATTGTGTCATACTTGGGCAATTATGTTCTTAGCCAATCCCATCTTGTTGAGAAGCTGATCATTCTCTGCAGACACCTCTGAGTAGAGGTTCAGTAGAGCTCTTTCCTGAAACAGAAACATACAGCCTCTAGTCAGATCATGGATATTGAATCAATGCCCAAACTTGAATGCAAATTTAGTCAACTATAGGATGAGGATTGTTGCAGTCTCTCAGGTCCACAATACCTTTTTAAGCACAGCGTCAGCCATGGCGGATGTGTGACGTCTTTTGGCATCTTCATCATCCACATCTTTCAGTGTACCACGGTACTTATCAGATTTGGCCTCATACTCCTACGAGACATGGTGAATATATATTTTCTCTTTTAAGAACAACATTGACCAAAACCCTTCAACTGATATGGACATTTTTAATGGTAGCTCTGATTAGATGTATCTTTTAACTCACATTGAGGACATTCTGCAAGTCACGGGACTGTTTCACTGCTAGGCCCACATCATCTGATTTCCTTTTTATGTCCTCCACCACTCTCTGAAAAGAAAGCAAACACACAATAAGAACAAAATAAATGTACTGCAGAAAACTGACAATGTTCATAGCACGGACAATTGTTGAGATAAAATAACACAAAAATAAACCCACAAACCTTCTGAGAGTTCTGCTTGGAGTTAATTTGAGAAAGTCCATCACTTGGATTGATCGTATTATTAGGCAGGTTGGTCAAAAATAAGTTCAATGATTGGACAGAGCTCTGGAAGCCTTGATTCTTATTGGTTGCCTCTTGCAGCAGAACCGTTCTATAACAATAGATTTGTTATTAAGCATCAGTATATCATAGACCACAGAAGTAACCACAGACACAAGACATACATAACTGTGACATAAAAACTCAGCATAAAAAGAAACGTCCTCTCACAGTCAACTGCGTTTATTTTATGTGTAAATATTTGTATGAACATAACAAGATTCAACAACTGAGACATAAACTGAACAAGTTCCACAGACATGTGACTAACAGAAATGGAATAATGTGTACCTGAACAAAGTGGGGGTCAAAATCAAAAGTAACAGTCAGTATCTGGTGTGGCCACCAGCTGCAATAAGTACTGCAGTTCATCTCCTCCTCATGGACTGCACCAGTTTTTCCAGTTCCTGCTGTGAGATGTTATTCCACTCTTCCACCAAGGCATCTGCAAGTTCCTGAACATTTCTGGGGGGGGGGGGGGGGGGTAACAGGTCCCAGACGTAGATCCGGGCTCTTTGTTGGCCATGGCAGAACACTGACATCCCTGCCTTGTAGGAAATCACGCAGACCATGACGGACCCTCATCGATCCCACTCCAGAGTACAGGCCTCGGTGTAATGCTCATTCCTTCGACGATAAACGCGAATCTGACCATCACCCCCCGGTGAGACAAAACCACGACTCCTCAGTGAAGAGCACTTTTTGCCAGTCCTGTCTGGTCCAGCAACGGTGGGTTTGTGCCCATAGACGACATTGTTGCCGGTGATGTCTGGTGAGGACCTGCCTTACAACAGGCCTACAAGCCCTCAGTCCAGCCTCTCTCAGCCTATTGCGGACAGTCTGAGCACTGATGGAGAGATTAGCGTTCCTGGTGTAACTCGGGCAGTTGTTGTTGCCATCCTGTACCTGTCCCGCAGGTGTGGTATTCGGATGTACCGATCCTGTGCAGGTGTTGTTACATGTGGTCTGCCACTGCGAGGATGATCAGCAGTCTATCCTGTCTCCCTGTAGTGCTGACTTAGGCATCTCACAGTACAGACATTGCAATTTATTGCCCTGCCCACATCTGCAGTCCTAATGCCACCTTGCAGCATGCCTAATGCACGTTCACGCAGATGAGCAGGGAACCTGGGCATCTTTCTTTTGGTGTTTTTCAGAGTCAGTAGAAAGGCCTCTTTAGTGTCCTAAGTTTTCATAACTGTGACCTTAATTGCCTACCGTCTGTAAGCTGTTAGTGTGTGTTAACGACTGTTCCACAGGTGCATGTTTATTAATTGTTTATGGTTCATTGAACGAGCATGGGAAACAGTGTTTAAACCCTTTACAATGAAGATCTGTGAAGTTATTTTGATTTCTATGAATTATCTTTGAAAGACAGGGTCCTGAAAAAGGGATGCTTCTTTTTTGCTGAGTTTAGCTGTGGGACAGATGGGGTTCTCACCTCTCCTGTAGCTGACTGTTGACGTTGGCATAGCGGTTCTTCAGGTGTTTGACCTCTGTCTGCTGGCGGCGGATGTCTGGGCAGTACTCATGGAAGCCCTTCTGCAGGGAGCTGCTCAGCTGCTCTGCGGACTCCAAGTCCCTGCTCAGCTTCAGCATCTCGTCCTGCTTTAACGCTACATCCTTGCGCATGTTCTGTTTGTAGGACAAGAGCGAAACACAGGAGACTGATCAAAGAGGATGGGTCAATCAAAGCAAAACACTCACTGCAACTTGTAACAGTCCATCATAATGACATGATGTGTGATGAATTAAGTAGTCTAATGACTGAAATACTGTTACCTGAAGCTTCGCGATCCGTGTCTGGAGGACGTTAGGAACATCAGGGATGGCAGCATCTTCAGCCAGCTGCTCCTCAAAGCCAGAGACTGAGTTGTCCACCATATTTATCTGCCTCTCCAAGAACATCGAAGCAGTGGCTCTGGTCAAGATAAAGAAATTAGTGAGTGAGAATAATCTTGAGGAATTGGATGTAAATAAGAAGTAAAAAATAAGAACATATAGCTAACGCAACCTTTACATATTTTTTATTTATTTCACATTGTAAACTAAATTCTTACTTTTTGTTGTACAGGTCACAGAGGACGTTGGTGTCGTCAAACTTGTTGTTAAGACCACTCAGTTTGAGGGACAGGGCGGAGGTGGTGGGCCCAAGGGGCTTCTGGGCCAGGATGGGATCCATATCTCTCTGGACCGCTGCCTTCTCTGCCTCCAGGTTCCTAACAGTCAGGGTGTCCCTCTGCAGGGCAAAACACACCATGGATATCACACTCCAGAAACACACTGTCCGTTATAATGATGCTATGTAGCAGGCTGCAGTGGTCTGAAATAAAAAACAATCCCTTCACCTCATGCTCCTTCAGCCTTTTGGCCAGGTCACGTGTGGGGTCACTGCGATCCAGAGGGGCCCTCAGCCGGCTCAGAATGTCCTTCTCACTGTGGTCCAGGTTCTTGCTGATCTTGTCCAGCTGGCTGGCCAGCACCGTGGTCTTTGGATCCACTGGGGCATTAGCCACTGGGGCTGAGGACAAGAAGAGGGCACATTGAGAAATAAGGGGACAGGAGAGGGCCACACTGAGTCTAGTCCCCTGTATCTACTAGGGTCCCACTGTGAGTTCAAACTAAATGATTTCTGCTAAAGTTCTTAGCAAGTGGAGTGATGTTCCACTCACCTGCTCTCACTGAGCGCACCACCTCCACACCGGGGCTCCTCAGGGAGGCCATCAGAGTAGTTCTCTTTCTCTTCAGGTTTGAAAGCTCTCTGTCCAGACTGGACACACAAACACACATTACAGTTCGCCTGTGATGATGGTTTTATTTTTTATATTTTTTATTTCACCTTTATTTAACCAGGTAGGCGAGTTGAGAACAAGTTCTCATTTGCAACTTCGACCTGGCCAAGATAAAGCATAGCAGTGTGAACAGACAACACAGAGTTACACATGGAGTAAACGATAAACAAGTCAATAACACAGTAGAAAAAAAGGGGGAGTCTATATACAATGTGTGCAAAAGGCATGAGGAGGTAGGTGAATAATTACAATTTAGCAGATTAACACTGGAGTGATAAATGATCAGATGGTCATGTACAGGTAGAGATATTGGTGTGCAAAAGAGCAGAAAAGTAAATAAATAAAAACAGTATGGGGATGAGGTAGGTGAAAATGGGTGGGCTATTTACCAATAGACTATGTACAGCTGCAGCGATCAGTTAGCTGCTCAGTTAGCTGATGTTTGAAGTTGGTGAGGGAGATAAAAGTCTCCAACTTCAGCGATTTTTGCAATTCGTTCCAGTCACAGGCAGCAGAGTACTGGAACGAAAGGCGGCCAAATGAGGTGTTGGCTTTAGGGATGATCGGTGAGATACACCTGCTGGAGCGCGTGCTACGGATGGGTGTTGCCATCGTGACCAGTGAACTGAGATAAGGCGGAGTTTTACCTAGCATGGACTTGTAGATGACCTGGAGCCAGTGGGTCTGGCGACGAATATGTAGCGAGGGCCAGCCGACTAGAGCATACAAGTCGCAGTGGTGGGTGGTATAAGGTGCTTTAGTGACAAAACGGATGGCACTGTGATAAACTGCATCCAGTTTGCTGAGTAGAGTGTTGGAAGCCATTTTGCAGATGACATCGCCGAAGTCGAGGATCGGTAGGATAGTTAGGGTAAGCTTGGCGGCTTTGTTGCGGAATAGAAAGCCGACTCTTGATTTGATTTTTCGATTGGAGATGTTTGATATGAGTCTGGAAGGAGAGTTTGCAGTCTAGCCAGACACCTAGGTACTTATAGATGTCCACATATTCAAGGTCGGAACCATCCAGGGTGGTGATGCTAGTCGGGCATGCGGGTGCAGGCAGCGATCGGTTGAAAAGCATGCATTTGTTTTTACTAGCGTTTAAGAGCAGTTGGAGGCCACGGAAGGAGTGTTGTGTGGCATTGAAGCTCATTTGGAGGTTAGATAGCACAGTGTCCAATGACGGGCCGAAAGTATATAGAATGGTGTCGTCTGCGTAGAGGTGGATCAGGGAATTGCCCGCAGCAAGAGCAACATCATTGATATATACAGAGAAAAGAGTCGGCCCGAGAATTGAACCCTGTGGCACCCCCATAGAGACTGCCAGAGGACCGGACAGCATGCCCTCCGATTTGACACACTGAACTCTGTCTGCAAAATAATTGGTGAACCAGGCAAGGTACTCATCCGAAAAACCGGGGCTACTGAGTCTGCCGATAAGAATATGGTGATAGACAGAGTCGAAAGCCTTGGCAAGGTCGATGAAGACGGCTGCACAGTACTGTCTTTTATCGATGGCGGTTATGATATCGTTTAGTACCTTGAGTGTGGCTGAGGTGCACCCGTGACCGGCTCGGAAACCAGATTGCACAGCGGAGAAGGTACGGTGGGATTCGAGATGGTCAGTGACCTGTTTGTTGACTTGGCTTTCGAAGACCTTAGATAGGCAGGGCAGGATGGATATAGGTCTGTAACAGTTTGGGTCCAGGGTGTCTCCCCCTTTGAAGAGGGGGGTGACCGCAGCAGCTTTCCAATCCTTGGGGATCTCAGACGATATGAAAGAGAGGTTGAACAGGCTGGTAATAGGGGTTGCGACAATGGCGGCGGATAGTTTCAGAAATAGAGGGTCCAGATTGTCAAGCCCAGCTGATTTGTATAGGTCCAGGTTTTGCAGCTCTTTCAGAACATCTGCTATCTGGATTTGGGTAAAGGAGAACCTGGAGAGGCTTGGGCGAGGAGCTGCGGGGGGGGGCGGAGCTGTTGGCCGAGGTTGGAGTAGCCAGGCGGAAGGCATGGCCAGCCGTTGAGAAATGCTTATTGAAGTTTTCAATAATCATGGATTTATCGGTGGTGACCGTGTTACCTAGCCTCAGTGCAGTGGGCAGCTGGGAGGAGGTGCTCTTGTTCTCCATGGACTTCACAGTGTCCCAGAACTTTTTGGAGTTGGAGCTACAGGATGCAAACTTCTGCCTGAAGAAGCTGGCCTTAGCTTTCCTGACTGACTGCGTGTATTGGTTCCTGACTTCCCTGAACAGTTGCATATCACGGGAACTATTCGATGCTATTGCAGTCCGCCACAGGATGTTTTTGTGCTGGTCGAGGGCAGTCAGGTCTGGAGTGAACCAAGGGCTGTATCTGTTCTTAGTTCTGCATTTTTTGAACGGAGCATGCTTATCTAAAATGGTGAGGAAGTTACTTTTAAAGAATGACCAGGCATCCTCAACTGATGGGATGAGGTCAATGTCCTTCCAGGATACCCGGGCCAGGTTGATTAGAAAGGCCTGCTCACAGAAGTGTTTTAGGGAGCGTTTGACAGTGATGAGGGGTGGTCGTTTGACTGCGGCTCCGTAGCGGATACAGGCAATGAGGCAGTGATCGCTGAGATCCTGGTTGAAGACAGCGGAGGTGTATTTGGAGGGCCAGTTGGTCAGGATGACGTCTATGAGGGTGCCCTTGTTTACAGAGTTAGGGTTGTACCTGGTGGGTTCCTTGATGATTTGTTTGAGATTGAGGGCATCTAGCTTAGGGACTGCCGGGGTGTTAAGCATATCCCAGTTTAGGTCACCTAACAGAACAAACTCTGAAGCTAGATGGGGGGCGATCAATTCACAAATGGTGTCCAGGGCACAGCTGGAAGCTGAGGGGGGTCGGTAGCAGGCGGCAACAGTGAGAGACTTATTTCTGGAGAGAGTCATTTTTAAAATTAGTAGTTCGAACTATTTGGCTATGGACCTGGAAAGTATGACATTACTTTGCAGGCTATCTCTGCAGTAGACTGCAACTCCTTAACCAGTAGACTGGTTAAGTTTTGTGTCATTGTAATAAGGAGAGTATTTAATTCTCCCTCTTTACCTTTCCACTTTCTCAATGGCCTCAGTGTCTGGCGGTGGGACCAGGAAGCAGGCTCCAGGCAGGGTTTTGGTCTTCCCAGTGCTGGTCTGGACCTCCCAGTTCTCATCGTCTAAGTTGGACTTTAGCATGAGCTTCTCTGCTTGAGACACTGAGTCCTAAGGGTGACAGGAGTTTCCATCATTATATTGTGCTACAGCTGTCAATTGACAGGACATTAGCTTGCCCTTTAGCTTCTCAGAACTCTCACAATGCTATTCTATGAAGCTATTTTCTACCTCTCCATTGGTCCATTCACACAGGGACACCACAGGGGTGGGTTTGGTGGGGCGGAGGCGCCGCAGCTTCAGAGGGGCAATGGTGCTGCTGAACTCCCTTAGGGCTACGAGGCGCTGTTCGTTCCTCTCTATCGCTCTCTCATCACCCTGAGGATATGAGGTACAGAAGATATTAGAGAACAGATTGAAATAATGCTGTACGTCATAGAATCGACTGAACTTAGATTCAAAGAATAAACCAAATCTCACCTCAAGCTGTAGCAGGATCTCTGGGTTGTTCTTGTTGTTCAGTGATTTGGGGTCCAGATTAGAGTTGAGTCTCTTCATGGACTCAGACAAGGTCTCTACATCCAGCTGGTACTGTAGGTAGGAACACACATAGGAGCAATGTTACATTGAGCCATGACAACGAGCCATAAGAAGCGTCATTTCCCAGGGTTAAGAGATGACGTACCTTCCTGTAGTTGTCTATGTTGTCAAGGTGTACCTCCTGGCAGATACACAGGTTTAGGAAGCTCTGCCACTTATTCTGCAATGCGTTGCTGTGTGCCTGAGACAAACCAAGCATATTGCCCCATGGAAGATCAGAGTAGATGATGAGGTGAGTAACTCAATGTCCTATACTTAAGCTATTACAATGGGAAAGGTTTACATTTTGTAGCCATATAAACATACCCGTATTGTGGAGCTGGCAGGGTGTTTCATTTCAACGAGACGATCCCCATCCATCTGTAGCTGGTTGGTCTCGCTCTCATGTGTTAGCAGAGTGTTGTTTTTGAACTTCTCGTACTCCATGCGCACTCCTGGGGAGTCCAGCATGCGGTCGCTCCAGTCCTTCCTGAGGATCCTCTCCTGGTACTCGCTCAGGTAGACCAGCTCCTTACTGCAGCCCTGCATGTAGTCATACAGAGAGGCCAGGCACCTGTGTCTCCACAGGGAGGCCTCCTGCACCACACAGCATGGGGAGAGACAGATCAGTCACACCTGGACTATCTTATAGTCAACGATGGTTGAAGGTTCAAATACAACCACAACAGTGTAGCATTCTGAGCCCCTTTGACATGTCAGAGCCATACTTTAATGCACACCCAGATGTATTACATAACTTCTGGACTCACCAAGAGATCTGTGTACTGTCTCTGAAAGGTAGACAACTTTGCCTGTGGACAGAAAACAAACCATGATAATCATTGTTTCGAGTTTATCCCTAGTTTTGGTGAGATTCAGAATGAAGAAAGCAGCCGAGGGCTTTGTAGTCGTTACCGGAGAGCCAGTGCTGCTGCGGTTCATTTGGGAGCCGTAGGCCTCGATTTCCTGGTGCAGGATGTTATGAGAGGCAATCTGCTTCTCCACATCAGACAGGTTGGGCCCGTACCTCTCTGCACTTATCTGCTTCTATAACACACAACACAACACACAGGTACAGTAAATCCTCTAGAGTTCAGCTGTATGTTTACCTCGACCACATGTCTTGTTAACTTTGTTTGGCTGTTTTCCCCCTGGGGATAATAAAGTTTTATACCACTACTACTACATTCAGAAAGATATGTTCCTCCAAGCAACTAGGAGCTAATACCAAAGGTTTGGTTGCACCAGCGGAAAGCGGTGGTCAACCAAAGTTGTTATACAATGGCAGGACAGTACCGTCTACGGTCATACTGGTCTTGAAGAGAGTGTTACCAAGGATATGGCAGGTTCACCTGTTTCTCCTCCAGCACCTGAGACCAGTCAATCCTGGGAGTGAGCTCCACCTCCTGCACTGCCTCATACAGGTCCCGGTACATGGTACAGTCCTTAGACCAACGGTCATGGAGGTTTCTCACACTGAGGACCAGATAAAAAGGAGAAATAAGAGGCATAATGAAAGAGGGAAAGAGATAACGTGTGTGTGTGTGTGTGTGTGTGTGTGTGTGTGTGTGTGTGTGTGTGTGTGTGTGTGTGTGTGTGTGTGTGTGTGTGTGTGTGTGTGTGTGTGTGTGTGTGTGTGTGTGTGTGTGTGTGTGTGTGTGTGTGTGTGTGTGTGTGTGTGTGTGTGTGTGTGTGTGTGTGTGTGTGTGTGTGTGTGTGTGTGTGTGTGTGTGTGTGTGTGTGTGTGTGTGTGTGTGTGTGTGTGTTCTTGCTGGAACTCACTCAATCTCTATCTCTCCAGCCTGTGGGTGTGAAAGCTTCTTGGCCCGGTCCACATCCAGGAACAGATCCTTCAGCAGCCCCTCAGCCTCAGCTAGGATCTCTGTATTCTCCTTCTGGTGCAGTAAGGGCCTGTCCTTCTTGTCATTCACTGTGTCCTGGAACAGAAACAGAAAGGCACTCCGCATCATGACACATTTGTGTTGAATTGCACATTGATAAATGATCTGTTAAACGTGTTAGGTAAAGGTGTATGTATAACTGTGTAATTACATACACAGGCAGTGTGTGGGTAGGGATGGTAGGACCTCTTACCACAGCCATCAGCTCCTCAGAGCGCAGCACATTCTTCTCTACCCGATCTGCATTGCTCTGCATGCGCGCCACCACCACGGCCACATCATTACCTTGGCTCCTGGGAAGAGAAAATACAAACCTCCATTCACATCAGTGTAATTGACACATTGTTGAAACCAGTAGGCCTATCTAAGAGAGATCAGTAGAGCAACCTGAATGTTCAGGAACCAGACTCCAGGTTTGGTAGAATAATCTAAATGAAAACCAGACTGCAGGTTTGGTAGAATAATCAAAATGAAAACCAGACTGCAGGTTTGGTAGAATAATCAAAATTAAAACCAGACTGCAGGTTTGGTAGAATAATCAAAATGAAAACCAGACTGCAGGTTTGGTAGAATAATCAAAATGAAAACCAGACTCCAGGTTTGGTAGAATAATCAAAATGAAAACCAGACTGCAGGTTTGGTAGAATAATCAAATTAAAACCAGACTGCAGGTTTGGTAGAATAATCCAAATGAAAACCAGACTGCAGGTTTGGTAGAATAATCAAAATGAAAACCAGACTCCAGGTTTGGTAGAATAATCAAAATGAAAACCAGACTCCAGGTTTGGTAGAATAATCAAAATGAAAACCAGACTGCAGGTTTGGTAGAATAATCAAAATGAGAACCAGACTGCAGGTTTGGTAGAATAATCTAAATGAGAACCAGACTCCAGGTTTGGTAGAATAATCCAAATGAAAACCAGACTGCAGGTTTGGTAGAATAATCAAAATGAGAACCAGACTGCAGGTTTGGTAGAATAATCAAAATGAGAACCAGACTCCAGGTTTGGTAGAATAATCTAAATGAGAACCAGACTCCAGGTTTGGTACAATAATCAAAATGAAAACCAGACTGCAGGTTTGGTAGAATAATCAAAATGAGAACCAGACTGCAGGTTTGGTACAATAATCAAAATGAGAACCAGACTCCAGGTTTGGTACAATAATCAAAATGAGAACCAGACTCCAGGTTTGGTACAATAATCAAAATCAGAACCAGACTCCAGGTTTGGTACAATAATCAAAATGAGAACCAGACTCCAGGTTTGGTACAATAATCAAAATGAGAACCAGACTCCAGGTTTGGTACAATAATCAAAATGAGAACCAGACTCCAGGTTTGGTAGAATAATCAAAATGAGAACCAGACTCCAGGTTTGGTAGAATAATCAAAATGAGAACCAGACTCCAGGTTTGGTAGAATAATCAAAATGAGAACCAGACTCAGGCAGAACAAAAAGTATTCCTCAGCCTCCCCCATCCAACTCCACAAAGGACTGTCAATCATCTACACTCATCTAGCAATCAACACATCTTTAAGTCTGTATGTTCTTGTACTTATTGTTCTGTCATTCCTACTCGTAGTCGCTGTTATGAAAGTCAGCTATTTATTCGTACACACCCTCACATTGATGGATTATTGAGGAGTGTCCTCAGGAATTTACAGTGAATGGGTGACATAGCACATGGAATTCTACTGATGTCCCCATGAATCACTTTGATCAAAGTTAATAGCTGATGAATGCAATTCCATTCCAATGGGACAATAAAACGAATAGTGATAGTGGGGGGAGAGATTTACTGTTTTAACTTTGTGGTATCCAGTATCTCATACATGCCTTGTTGACAGTTCTGAGTCATTTAGGCAACTGCTTATCTCTGTTAGTATATGTGGTAAAATGACAAAGTCCACATAGGTTTGGCAGACATATCCTGTCATACCCTGTCACATCCTAAAGAAGGTTAAAAGGAGTTAGATAATGCATAGCTACCGTACCAAAGCAAACAGCACACACACATGTCAGGGTGAGTAGGAGTGTGACAGGCAGACACTAAAGGTAAGCCTAAAAGTCACCCTGCTGGTTCTATAAGATAGAGAGCTGCAAAGGATCCAGACTCTACACCCTGTAGCACCAAGACACACCCCAGTGTAGGAGTGATGTGGAGGGTGTTCCTGCATGTGGTGAGGGACACAGTGTTCAGTGATGTAAAGGAACTGAAACATAATCCTCAGATTATTGATTTATCAAGGCACACTTGAAAGGAACATAGCACATATTTCACAAAAACATACTATCTATTCATCTCTACGCAACTTTGTATGTACACAAATCTGATAGAACCTGTTTAAGCAACAGAACACACAGTACATACCCTCTTCTCTACATAAACATAAATCCTGAGCCTTCCAGCGATGTACCAAAACACATTCCACATCTGCTGTCTGTCACTCACTTCTGTGAGATCACACTTCTTCAAACAGTGCTTTTAGGTGCTCTGGGCTCTTTGTTACCGGGCCAGGCCACTTTAGTGTAACATAGTATTATCCATCAGAGCTATTGTTGCTCTGTCTACATAATTAGTCAGAGCAGCCATCTACTGAATACTGAGAGCAATGTGGAAGTTCAATGCACCTTCATGTCACACCCCATTGCTAAAGGCACACATCAGTGGTTACATACAACACAGTCCAAAAACCAATGAGATTACTCTTTTTCTCAGTAAAGTAAACAAATTGTGACAGTTACTACAGAAATTATTGTCTTGTCTCATCATCAATCAGCGGCAGATAAGATATATTTTACGCTTATGTAAGGTAGCAATGAGACGATACTAAGGGCTCATAGATCAAATCTGATACTTCATCTAAATCATCTCCTGTATTTTCTTGGAAGACTGCGGACTCTCAAAAGAACACTATCATTCCAAGTCGGACATAGAAAAGACCGGTCAACAAATGCCCACATGTGCAGTGGACTAGATTCCAGGTCGCCCCTACAGGGAATACAAGCAGGCTGAGATGAAATGAAAAAGCGAAATAAAAGACAGAGAAAAGAGAAGGAAACATGACACATCAAAGTTCAGGCAACGGAGGGCAAACTCACTGGGCCACTTTCACCAGGTCGTACTCCTTCTTCTTGCTGAACATCCTGGGAGGCTGTGCGTTCTGTCAGTCCCAGTGCAATTACCTTACTCCTCACTTCCCTCTCCTCGCTGTACCTCTCTCGCTAGCCGTGTCTCCTCTCTCTAGTTAAAGAGCAGCCACCTGTCTCAGCTCCACCCCAACGAACAGGTGTGTCATCATGAAGGCACTAGACCAGAGGAACAGACTTGGTAGACCTGTTCCTCTCTCCTGTTCTACATCCCACTCTCTCTCTCTCTCTCCCTCACTTTCTCTCCATTCCTACACACCTGCATTCCTTTCTTTTAATATATTTACTTTGTCTTACCTGGGCAAAATCAATAAAGATAGTTTTGTTATAGACATTGTTGAATAGGCACTTCTTTTCTAAATCAAGTGAGTCAGCACTAAGAGATACACATTATTAAAAGTGTGTGATTCCTCATTGGTAGACTTCCAATGGAGAAACACTGGAATGTGGCAGGGCCAGTCCCCTGTTAGATTCCAGAGTGCTATTCACTCACATTTACTGACTTCAATCAAACCAATCTAAATTCATTTCCACCTTAAAACATTGGAGATTGAATGATCTAGTAATGACATTAAACCACTGATTAGTTGTCATTACCAATAATAGATTCCAGACATATTTGGGATGAAATGCCAGAACACCAAAAGGCTATAGTGTAATGCCAAACAATGCCCAAAGTTCACACGGCATGAAAACATATCCAACAAGAATCATCCTAGTTATTACTACATACACCTGTATTGAAGGTTGGGCACACCACATTCCAACTGTGCTATCCACCCAACAAGCCGCCCAAGCAAACAGAGAAGGACAATAATGTTTAGAGGGTATCAGACTAAGAGGGTGTGATCTGTGGGTAGTAAAAATATCACAAAAATATCTAAGGAAAACATAATAGCTATCTGTAGTAGTGTGATTTAAATATTGTGTTGGCCTGACACACTAGCCCACTACAGAAAGGGTGCAGTGAAACAAGTTAAAACAAGTCTATCTTACAACAACCTAAGATAATAAACAAAACGTGACAACTTTATTTTAGGAAGTCAAAACTGTGGTCGTGCTGGTTTGCATTGTATTCTGTTTGTAGCATCAGACACTACAGTACAGTAGGCTACAGTTCCCCAGGCTTCTGAGTATCAGTGATTATCAGACACTACAGTACAGTAGGCTACAGTTCCCCAGGCTTCTGAGTATCAGTGATTATCAGACACTACAATACAGTAGGCTACAGTTCCCCAGGCTTCTGAGTATCAGTGATTATCAGACACTACAATACAGTAGGCTACAGTTCCCCAGGCTTCTGAGTATCAGTGATTATCAGACACTACAGTACAGTAGGCTACAGTTCCTCAGGCTTCTGAGTATCAGTGATTATCAGACACACACCCTGTTGAATTACCCTTCTTAGTATTTATATATATATTTTATTTCCCTTTATTTAACTAGGCAAGACAGTTATGAACAAATTATTATGTTCAATGATGACCTAGGAACAGTGAACAACTGCCTTGTTCAGGGGCAGAACAACAGATTTTTACCTTGTCAGCTCAGGGAATCGATCTTGCAACCTTTCGGTTACAAGTCCAACACTCTATAACCACTAGGCTACCTGCCACACCTAGTATAAGGAGTCAAGGTCTCAGAGAGGAATGCAGAGTACACTTACCGCTGAGGGAAGAGCTGGGGCCTCTGCTGACGGTAGAAGGACAAACATTTATAAGTGTATGTGCATTGTACCCTCATAATCAAAAAATCTAATCAAATCCAATTGTATTCATCACATGCTTGTAAACAACAGTGGAATACTTACAGGCCCTTCCCAACAATGCAGAGAGAAAGAAAATAGAGAAATAATAGAAAAATAATAACACGTAATAATACAAGTTATAATAAACACCATGAGTAAAGATAACTTGGCTATACCAGTACTGAGTTGATGTGCAGGAGTACGAGGTAATTAGAGGTAGACATGTGCACATAACTAAATAAAGTGACAAGGCAACAGGATAGATAATAAACAGTAGCAGCAGCATACGCAATGAGTAAAAACACGTTTGTGCAAAAAGGGTCAATGCAGACAGTCCGGGTTAACTATTTAACTAACTATTTAGCAGTCTTATGGCTTGGGTGTAGAAGCTGTTCAGGGTCCCATTGGCTCCAGACTTGGTGCATTGGTACCTCTTGCCATGTGGTAGCAGAGAGAACAGTCTATGATTTTGGTGGCTGGAGTCTTTGACCACTTGTAGGTCCTTCCTCTGACACCGCCTGGTATATAATTACACAAGCATGTGCAATTGACAGCAATTAACATCCCATCATGCTTAGGGTCATGTATAAAAAGGCCCATTTATTATTTTGGTTACCATGGCTAGAAGAGATCTCAGTGACTTTTAAAAGAAGGGTTTCAAAGATGCATAGGGTTTAAAGGGCATGAGTGTGTCTCAGTCACCCAATTTAACACCTATGGGAGATTCCTGAGCGGCACCTGGGACAGTGTTTTCCACCACCATCAACAAAACTCTAAATAAAGGAGTTTCTCATGGAAGAATGATGTCACATTCCTCCAATAGAGTTCCAGACACTTGTAGAACTATACCAAGGCGCATTGAACCTGGCAGCCCGTGGTGACCAAACGCCCCATTTATGCTGGTTTTCTATATTTTGGCAGTTACTTGTATGCCATACACTACATTATCACAAGTATGTGGACACCTGTTTGTCGAATATCTCATTCCAAAATCATGGGCATTAATATGGAGTTGGTTCTTCCTTTGCTGGTCTAACAGTTTCCACTCTTCTGCGAAGGCTTTCCACTAGATTTTGTAACATTGCTGCTGGGATTTGCTTCCATTCAGCCACAAGAGCATTAGTGAGGTCGGACACTGATGTTGCGCAATTAGGCCTGGCTCGCAATCAGAGTTCCAATTCATCCCAAAGGTGTTTGATGGGGTTGAGGTCAGGACTTTTGTGCAGGCCAGTCAAGTTCTTCCACACCGATCTCAACAAACAATTTCTGTAAGGACCTTGGTTTGTGCACGGGGGCATTGTCATGCTGAAACAGGAAAAGGCATTCCCCAAACTGTTGCCACAAAGTTGGAAACACAGAATCGACTAGAAAGTCATTGTATGCTGTAGCATTACGATTTCTCTTCACTGGATCTAACGACCATAATTGCTCCTCCATCAAACTTCACAGTTTGCACTATGCATCGGGGCAGGTAGCGTTCTCCTGGCATCTGCCAAACCCAGATTCGTCCCTTTATCATTCATTAAAAAAAATATGTAGGCCTATCTCACTTCATAATCCCAGTTAAAAAATACTCACTCTGAGTAAAGCAGCAGTGCTGGTGATGACAAAATCACATCTTTCAAAGTTCAGGTTTTCCTAATGTGGTCATAAGGTGTGGGTTATCGGGGCTGCATATTACTGCATTGTAAAAATCCAATCTCATTTACTGACTTAACATGTAACCCCACCACACCCCTCCCCTATCCAACTACACCACAGGGCAGAACACATACCTGGTTAAATTCCACATTATGCAAGCCTGGCTGCCATTTATCTGGGAGAGGCTCAGTCAAGAACACACAAATCATTTACAGAGAGAACATATTTCAGTCAAGGTACGTAACACTGAAGAGCAGGGCTTGAACTACAAGGGTTATGGGAACATAGCAGAAAAGGGCATTCCCTTAATCATTGAAAACATAAAAAGGGTCCCCAAGAGTATGTGTTTAATAGTTATGTTGGCCCAGGCCCATGTTTTTTGGTTAATGTCTAGTGAATATCAAATCAAACGTTATTGGTTGCGTAAACATATTTAGCAGATGTCATCGCGGGTGTAAATAAATGCTTATGTTCCTAGCTCCAACAGTGGAGTAATACCTGACAGTACAAAACAATACACTCAAATCCCAAAAATAAATAAAAATATTCATGGCAGAATTCGGAACGTTGAATTTCTGGTCCAAATGCTGGTTCGAGACTGCCGATCTAATATCCATAAGTTATTTTCGGATGGAGGAAATAATGTAAGAAACGTTCTGAGCAAATAATGTAAGAACAAAAATATACTGCAAAGTTGGTTAAGAGCGAGGAACAGGGCGACAATTTCCATAGGCGCCATCTCCGCTAACGTGTAATTTCAACCCTGACAAATAGCTCTAAAGAATCGCTCTCTTTGAAACACTTAATTGCACATTTACAAATTGAGACATGAGTGGATGCAGAAGAACAGAGTACCTGTGTCTGTGATTCACTGTGTCCTGTTGCTTGGGACAGGACCTCTAAACCTGCCACTGTTTATGTCACTACTGGATCATGAGAAAGCACCAGTCATAAGAGAGGCGAGGCTGCAGCAAACAAGGAAAGATAAATATAACCAGCTTTCGTAGGCTACTAACAAAGGAAAAAGCAGGCAGTATTTACAGTTAACATGCCAAACATACACTATATATATACAAAGGTATATGGACACCCCTTAATTAGATTAGTGGATTCAGCCATTTCAGCCACACTTGTTGCAATCTCCATAGACATGCATTGGTATTAGAATGGCCTTACTGAAGAGCTCAGTTACGTTCAAGGTGGCACCATCATAGGATGCCACCTTTCCAACAAGTCAGTTTGTCAAATTGCTGCCCAGTTCGACAGTAAGTGCTGTTATTGTGAAGTTGAAACCTCTAGGAGCAACGGGCAGTGGTAGATCACACAAGCGCACAGAAAGCGAGGTCCATAAAGAAATGGTTTGTCGAGATTGGTGTGGAATACGTTAAAAAAAATGTAACCTTTATTTGACTAGGCAAGTCAGTTTAGAACAAATTCTTATTTACAAAGACGGCAAACACTGGCGAGGCTGAGCTAATTGTGCACCGCCCTATGGGACTCTCAATCACGGCCGATTGTGATACAGCCTGGACTCGAGCCAGGTTGTCTTTAGTGATGCCTCTAGAACTTAGATGCAGTGCCTTAGACCTCTGTGCCATTCGGGAGCACTGACCAACCCCATGGAACACCTTTGGGATGAATTGGAACACCGACTGGAGAGGTTGTTTAAGCATTGATTGTGTCACTCGTCTCCTTTAACACTTGGTTTTGACAAGGTTACCATAGCACAAGCGCGGGGGGGTGTAGTGAGTTGCTATAACAGTTAACTGTTAACTCCTTGACAGTTGCAAAAAATGAATAGCTCTGGAGGAAGTCTGTAAAGCCAACTACACTATTACATAGACTTGCAGTTATGCCAAGTCACAACCCCCAGTATTAAGTGCTGCTTAGTCAAGCATAGGCAGTAACTAAGTTAAGCTATTGACTATGCTCATAGATTCTGCTAGACAAAAGATTTATCACTCCTGAGCATTCAGCCATTTACCCGATGTTGAAACAAAGTGGACAGGCAAGCATTAACAGACACTCATGTAGTGGTGTAAGAATAAGACAACACGATAAGTATTTTTGGTTTTTAATCGAAAGGCCATGCAGTGCCTCCCAGTTAAGATCTTAACATATCACTTTAAATGGTACAGGTGGGACAAAACAATACATTTGCAATAACTAGTACAAAATAAGACTAAACATCACTGAGGAATGTAACAAATTAAATAAGTAAAAGAAAGCAAAACTGTGCGCATCACTATTGCTGCGCTGCAGGACCCACCAAGGACTTGATAGAGGCTAAAAAAAAAATCCATTGAACCCTGCGTAAAAAATTAAACGGTACAATTTGGGATAGAGTAGACTAAACAAGACAAAAAAGCAATAAGTTACCATCTTTACTTTCATGTACATGTTTACTGTGGGAATTGAGGGGGCATTGGGTAAGGCACCATGGGCTGTGGTGCTTGTTGCTGCGTGAAGGGGAACTGTTGATGGCTCATGCCATTCTGTGCACCTCCTTGGTTGGCACTAAACTGTGGGGCCTGGAAGTTCTGCGTTGGGAACGCCCCGGCCTGGCTGGTACCATAGTTTGACTGGCCGTTGCTGCCGTAGCCACTAAAACCATTGCCGCTTTTGTCAAAGCCACTTGCCCCATAGCCTCCACTCTGTGAATTTGTGCCAAAGACCTTCTTTGGTCCACTGTCAAAACCTCTATCGTTTTCCCTGTCCCTAAAGCCACTGAAGTCACGCCTGCCCCCGGAGGAGTACCTGTCCCGACGGTCATCCCTAAATCCACTACCACCTCTGCCTCCCCTTGAATGACCTGAAAGGAAAAACCAACAACAAATTAGTTGTCTTTCATGCCAATTTGAGTGATATGAAATGGGTACATTGGAAAACACTGTAAGGGGGGGGGGGGTTAATGGCTAACAAAAATAAATCAAGATCCCATAGCTTTGACTGTGCCAAACCCATCCACGTCAACAAAAAGGAAAATAAATGGCTGCAGCTGAACCACAGTTCCTGTATCTCACCAATTAGATTTACCTCCTCTGTCCGCCATCTGGAGGAGTTTAGGGTTGATGGCCTGGTTGGCCTCACGGAGCACAGCAACGAGGTCACTGGCCTGCCTCATGTTGTTGGGGGTGAAGAAGGTGTAGGCTGTGCCAGTCTTTTGGCTCCGGGCAGTTCTGCCGATGCGGTGAATATAGTCCTCAGAGTTGTTGGGGTAGTCAAAGTTGATGACAAATTTCACATCTTCAACATCTGTAGGATGTGTTGCGGTGTGGCAAAAAAAAAAAAAAAGGAGCGCACAAAGATGCACACCACAACAGCCAGACCAAAAGAGCAAAGTTAGTACAACCATTCACTGGATGTAGCTGGTTTTTCCACTAGGCTGTAAAGAATAGCATTAGACAACTCCAGAAAGACTTAATCTGTGGGGATACCACATTGGGAAGAGAGAAATGATGCACACTCCAAATGCTTCCCAATACCAATAGCCCCTACCCCTAAAAAGAAAAAAAGGAGCAGAAGTCCTACCATAGAGTATGCATTCACTAGTCCATTCCCATTGCAGAATACTCCCCACACAATGACAAGTGACTGCCAGTAAGTCCACTACGCGCACTGTTGCCTCCTCATGTGCCAAAACAAGGACCTTATGGTGATAACGAAGGCCCTTTATTCCCACACTCATAAGAAGCTCGCTATAAAGGCCACACTGCAGTCTTGGCAAGACCATAAACAACTGGGAAAAGCTAAAAGACTGAGCCACTTACTCCTGTGACCATAACAAAAGTACCCCCAGTCTCAAAGCAAGATATTCCCAGAACCAGTGTTCACGTGATCAAATGTCTCTCGTTGGCAGGTCTCGACATGACTTGAAACGCAGGTGAGGGAGGAGTGCGAGCTTGGATTTTTATCCCCAGCCAACCGACATGACCCACTGACACTAAACGCCAGTAGCCACATCATTACAGAGGTGAACGTGTAATTGGACCTACAACTGCTCTCAAAACAGAAGTTTAGGAAACTGCCACATTTGTCACACATGCTTTGAGATAGCTACACCTTCCAGAACTCAATGACTTGCAATGCCCAAACCGACATGCAAGACATGGAAACAGCAGAGCCTGGTGGAGCCATGAGCTTGGGTGTGAAGCAGTCCAAACCGATGCCAGAGAACAGCTGCATTTACAGGGGTGCAGCAGCTAACTCTCATTAAGGCCCCCTTTTGGGCAGCCCAGCGTGATAGTCAGCAGTCAGACCCCGCCACCTCTGTATGTGACTGGGTGATGTCCCAGTCAGGACACCTCCAAGAGTCCTCCTTCCCCCTCTGGAGACCTGGGCGTGTCATGCCAAGGCCCTGCCTCAAAAGACCGCTCCTTTAGATAGGGGAGAAACTCAGAAGGCAGAAGAGTTACAGAAAGAAGCACTTTCTTTCAGGAAAAAAAAGTTGGTACAAGGGACCAAGGACAGAATGAAACTAACCTAGACCCCTGGAGGCGACGTCTGTGGCAATGAGAATTGGCGCCTTTCCAAACTTGAACTCTGAAAGAAGGAAAGGAAATTGATAGCTGGCCATAAGAGGTTGTGTCATACTAAATTGTTCTTGTGATAAAACTCACCATTGAGCACCCAGTCCCTCTCCTGCTGGCTCTTGTCTCCATGGATGCCCATTGCTGGCCAACTAAAAGGAGCAAGTGTCAATTGAGTCCAGTAAAACACAAGATTACCCTGAGTTTAAAGAACGAAGTATTGATGTCACTTACCCATCCCGCCTCATCCTCCTAGTGATCTCATCACATCGCCTCTTGGTCTCTGTAAAGATTATGGTCTTGTTCTCCTTCTCACTCATGATCTCCTCAAGTAGGCGGAGGAGCCTGGAAGTGGAAGGCCGGGAAGCATTCAATTAGTGACTACACAACTAGCACCTGAGTCATATTATCCACCCATTAAATATACATTACAGAAACGCCACAGGCTAGACAGGACTCACTTGTCTTCCTTCTCGCCATCATTGCAAACATCCACAATCTGCAAGATGTTGTGGTTGGCACTCAGCTGCAGAGCTCCCACATTGATCTGGACGTAGTCCTTCAGGAAGTCCTCTGCCAGCTGGCGCACCTCTTTGGGCCAGGTGGCACTCCACATCAGCGTCTGTCGGTCAGGCTGGAAAGAACAAGGAAGGAGTCAGAATATACCCTTGACGACTGTACCAAGTGAGATCAGTAGACTTTTAGCACATTAATGCATTACAACTACTCACTCTGATCTGGTCCACAATCTTTCGGATTTGTGGTTCGAAACCCATGTCGAGCATTCGGTCAGCCTCATCCAGGACCAGGTAAGTGCATCTGCGCATGTTAGTCTTTCCCGCCTCCAGGAAGTCAATAAGTCTGCCAGGTGTGGCAATGCAAATCTCCACACCTATAATAAACAATTTTTAGCACCAAATTCCATAGATTCAAATCAGCCAAATACATAGCGGTTGTGGAACTTACCTCTATCCAGGTCACGGAGCTGTGGCCCTTTGGGCGCGCCCCCATAAACGCAGACAGACTTCAGACGAGAAGCTCTGCCATACTCTGCCGCCACCTGCTGGACCTGCTGAGCCAGTTCACGGGTAGGGGCAAGCACTAAGCACTGAAAGAAAGATTGAATACCATAAATCCATGTTGTGTGGGTGCAAGATTCGATACAAGTCAGAATATCCATGGGCACTTACAATAGGGCCATCTCCACGTTCCAGGAAAGGCTGGTGGTTAATGTGCACGATTGCAGGCAACAAGTACTGCAGAAAAAAAGTGACATTGCATTACAGAAAAGAACAATTCTAAGTGGTTAGAATAGTCAAAGGCTAGGACTCTCACAACACTTACAGAGAGAGTTTTCCCAGAGCCTGTCTGTGCAATGCCAACCATGTCCTTGCCACTCAATGCCAGTGGCCAACCCTGTGCTTGGATCGGTGTTGGTTCTGACCAGCCTGCTTTGTTAATGACATCCATCACGTATGCTGTGGAAAGAGGGGGTGGTACATGAAAACTAACCCATTGAAGACAAGTCCAGATCAGAAATGCATCTTTCAACTGAATATGAGTGGATGTGCATACTTGGAAAACTGGCTTCATGGAACTTCATAATTGGATTAGGGCAGTCCCTCCCCTTCACAGTAACAGCTTTAGTACTTCTGTACTGTGCAACCTCTTGCTGCAATGACAAACATGTAGCGACTCAAATCAATTGGCATGGCAATGCAAAAGGTAACGACAGCAAATGGCCATTGGTGATTGGGCAGGAAAAGGAACCTATGCAAGAACACATGCCAATGACCATTGCGTAACATTTAGAATAAATCTGGATTTTGACCCCTAGAATACATACCGGAGATCTCCGATTAACATCCGGGTGTTCTTGGTAAAAGTTCTTTTCAAATTTAGAGAGTTCGTCAAGGTTCCAATGCTTCTTGCGCAGTCTATCACCGGGATTACCAAACTTCCCCCCACCACCACCTCCTCTTCCGCCGCCTCCAAAACGAGGTGGTCCACTGCCATAACTGGGGAAATGGATGGTCTAATGTTAATCACGCCAACCAATGTAAAAGAGATGTAGGTCACATGTGGATAAACTCGCTTGAGTAAACGCCAATCAAAGAAACTTGTTTTTTAAATGTAGATTTAACAGAACACCAGCAGTAAGCGTGTAACTAATTAAACATGACATTATCCCAACTTCAATACGCTGCAGAAGCTATTGCCAACGTTAACAAACTAGAAGAAATGCGTGGCTTATTGGACTGAGTCACGTTTAAAAAAAACACCGCAATCTTTCAATATATATCCGGCACATGAACAATGAAAAAAAAAAACCGGCCGGCATTTTGTATTCGCATTCAATAATGCCACATGGCGTACAAATACATTTAGTCGGCTAGTTTACTGGTTATCTGACGCTTGCTGTACGATGAGGCACAATGTTAATGTTAAGATCACATTTTCATAACGTTAATACGGTAAATTAGACATTTACAACCGCTGACTGTGGTTCGTGATTTTAATTAGCTAAGAATTTTCGGATTCAGATCAGGCCTCTTGCTAGTTTCATGACGAAACGAGGCCTTTAAAAACGTTGGTCTCTTCTAATTCTGAATACATTTCGATAGTTCCCATTATTTTTAAGTTTGAAAAACGGCAGTCTAAGTAAAAAACAAGAATCGAAATATACCTAGCTAGATAAACGAGTACAGTATCTACGGTTATCCCGTGCGTCATGTCAGCCATTTCTGGCAAGACAACGAGGTGTTAAATTTGCCTAAAATTCATTCAAACACTTACCCTCTATCTCTACCACGATCTCTGTCGGAAAATCCAGGCATCTTGTAAACAAAGTGTATAAATAAAAACGATAAATAAACTACGCCTGAAGATCCGATATCAAACCCGAACTGCCGTGATTATGCTGAAATGCCGGTGAACTAAAAGGAGATTCGGCTTTTATTGCATGAGGAAGTGTCACGCTCCGTCCGAGTTAAGTATTAATCCGCGGTGAACTGACTACACCGCAGCACATTGCGTAACGTCACATTCAAAGCTATTTGGAAGGAACACGTGCATATTTTGCGTCTATGTTCCGAAAATGGTGTGAAATGGGGGACCTAATTTTGTCGCAATATGTTTATAATGTTGAAGGCGCCGTATAGATAAAGTATCTGTATCCCATATGAAAATCTATTATATAAAAAAAGGTTTTGAAACAAAAGCTATTGCAAATTAAATATCTAATACGACAGAATGCTATTGTGTACAATTTGTGGAATTTCGCTAGGTATTAGTATTATAATCAATGTATCACATTCTATCAGGTGTATCACAATAACCACGTTTCCATCTAGTTGTATACGAGTAAATTCATACCGTATTAACAGCTGTGATATAAATGCCGACGGTGTGTCCGTAAAATTCTTTATGTGAGAAATTCACGCGACGATGTGGTATGACTCGGGAAACCATTCAGTTTATTGGGCTACATATGACATCAATTGTTATGAACTTCACAGGTTGGTAAAAGTTCACGGTGATCTTGATGCTCATTAACAATAGATATTGAGGGTCTAATTCTGGTGACATGATGATCGATGCTTGACTGCCGTTTGACAAATAAACAAATTATCGCTCTTAAGTGTATCAGAGCGACATATTTAGACATAGCTCTCTGGGTGTTTCACTTGGGATTATTTAATGAAACCCCTGTTGGCGAAAGCATATGTACAAAAAAAAGTTGTGATCCGGTTGCTTTCCTTTTACCATAAGTGACGTCAAGTCAACCAAAAAATATGGCTAGATGGCAGTCTCAAACTAGTGCAGTCGATATGCAGTAACATCTCCCCAAAATTAGAGTTTTGCTGAATACTTTAGCGTAAAAGATGGTAGACCTAAAGCCACTTAATCAGGTTATGTGTTTAATGAATAATAGACTGTAAAGGGTTTTTGGAAATAGGAAAAGCTACTCTGTAATGTGAAAATGTTGATTTACAGTAAAAGGTCCCTAACCTCGGAACTTGTTAGTGTAGTTCTGGGTCAGGTGTCTATATTTTTTCCACTAAAATTCCTTTAATAGGCTACTGCCGTTAATTACAGTGACTCGGAAAGTATTCACCAATGATGACTTTAAAACAGTTACTGAGTTTAAATGTCTGTGATAGAAAACTGAGGATGGACCAACAACATTGTAGTTACTCCACAATACTAACCTAATTGACAGAGTGAAAATATGAAATCCTGCACATAATACAAATATTCAGAAACCTGCATCTTGTTTGCAATAAGGCACTAAAGTAAAACTGCAAAAAAGTGGCAAAGAAATGAACTTTTGTCCTGAATACAAGCATTATGTTTGTGGCAAATCAAACAAATCCCATTTCTATCACAGCCAGTAAACTCTGTAACTGTTTTAAAATAAGCATTGGCCTCATGGTGAAATCTCTGAGTAGTTTCCTTCCTCTCCGGCAACTGAGGGTGCATTAATACCGCATCCAAATGTATATTCAGTGTCTGCTTTCTATATTTTCACCCATCTACTAATAGGTGCCCTTATTTGTGAGGCATTGAAATCTCCCTGGTCTTTGTGGTTTAATCTGTGCTGAAATGCACTTCTACTCTGAGGGACCTTACATATAATTGTATGTGTAGGCTACAGAGATGGGTTAGCCATTCAAAAGCAATGTTAACTACTATTATTTGACACAGAGTGAGTCGGTGGAATGTATTATGTGACTTGTTACACATTTTTACTCCTGAACTTATTTGGGGTTGCCATAACAGATACTTATTGGCTCCAAACATTTCAAACATTTGTAAAAATGTCAACAAACAAAATTGCACTTTGACATGATGGGTAATTGTGTGTAGATCAGTAACACAAAATCTAAATTGAATCCATTTTAAATTCAGTCTGTAAAACACAACAAAATGTGGAAAAAGTCAAAGGGTGTGAATACTTTCTGAAGGCACTGTACGTGATCAAGTTTTATATGCAGTACCACTGCGTGGATCTACAAAATAACATCAATGTCAAGGTTGGCTCTAGGCTACTGTCACATTCTGACCTTAGTTCATTTATTATGTCTTTGTTTTAGTATGGTCAGGGCGTGAGTTGGGTGGGTTGTCTATGTTCCGTTTTCTATGTTGTGTTTGCGTTTGGCCTGGTATGGTTCTCAATCAGAGGCAGGTGTCGTTAGTTGTCTCTGATTGAGAATCATACTTAGGTAGCCTTTTCCCATTTGTGTTTCGTGGGTGTTTATTTTCTGTTCTGTGTTTAATTTCACCGTTAAGGACTGTTCGTTAGTTGTTTTATTGTTTTTGTTTCAGTGTTCACTATTGATATTAAAAATCATGATGAATACTTACCACGCTGTGCTTTGGTCCTCTCCTTCATACGACAACCTTTACAGAAACACCCACCAACCAAGGACCAAGCAGCGTGGTAACATGGAAGCAGCATGATCTGGACTATGTCACAACTTGGGACGAGATAGACAGGTGGTCAGTCGACCGAGGGAGAGTGCCGGAGTCCGCCTGGGTTTCTCTGGAACAGTGTGAGGAGGGATACCGGCGAATGGAGT
This sequence comes from Oncorhynchus gorbuscha, assembly GCF_021184085.1. NCBI lineage: Eukaryota > Metazoa > Chordata > Actinopteri > Salmoniformes > Salmonidae > Oncorhynchus > Oncorhynchus gorbuscha. The sequence continues at coordinate 36,686,131 of NC_060198.1, read as the reverse complement.
TGGAACGGCGATCAAGGAAGCCCGAGAGGCAGCCCCAAAAAATTATTGGGGGATGGCACACGGGAAGTGTGGCTAAGTCAGGTAGGAGACCTGAGCCAACTTGCCGTGCTTACCGTGGAGAGAGAGGGGCCGGGCAAGCACCGTGTTATGCCGTGAGGTGCACGGTGTCCCCGGTGC